>NW_024740462.1:0-25043 GCF_018991925.1 Homarus americanus | reverse complement strand
ATATAGTACATGTAGATAGAATGAAAAGAGTCAGCAAAGACTTAGTAGGGACTCCTAATTTCAGTCAAGTACATCCTACTTCTACTACAACAGATGCTCCACAAAATATAACAATAGACAATACATATCGTCAAAAACTACGATCAGCAAACAGATATCATTAATTATCTTCGCCTCTTCAGATGTAGCTTGGATATCACTACTCCTGTTGATCTGAAGCGCGGTGACAACAGCCGCATCCCCAGCAGAAGTCAAACCCGGAGCCTTAGTTGCCCCACTAGGCAAAGTACTTGTAGTACAAGACGCTGTAACTGCCAAGGACGCGCTCCATGATTTAGTGCGCATGCGAGTGCACCCGAGGTCAATAGCTGTCCACACTGAAACAGCTATGCCCACCTTGCAAGATCTCGAACAACAATCTACCATATCTTACAACACTCCATCAGACCATCTCACTTCAGAACGACCGTATGAATAGTCTACTAAAACGAGTAAATCACTTCGAGGGAAAGATCCCTATATCTCCTGAAGACATCGGGAAGAATGTACATTCTCAGCGGCGTCAAAAACGTGGTCTATTTAACTTTGTTTATTTAATAAGTAACACCCTGTTTGCTAAGGCAACGGCCGAAGATGTAGCTAAACTTGGGAACCGAATGAATGCAGTTTAAGAAGCGGTTAAGAAACAAACCAAGGTCACTGAACAGTCCTACAAGGCAGTACAAACTCGGACCCCTCTAATGAATGCTATTGTTGACGAAACTAATCGACTAATTCGCGTTTTCTAGGGATTCACACGTTCAGAATCAACACTGGAATGGCTACTCCACTTTACAGAATATATGCATGAAGCCGAAGCTTCTGTACAAGCTTTCATAGACACTACCAGTTGGCTCATAGCTGATCTAGTGAATGCAGGGTTAGGTTGTGTTGATGCAGAGTTGTTGCCAGTTGGTCAACTTATTACCTCTTTACATATAGCTGAAGCTAAATATCATCTAACTCCAGTCTTTCAGGAGCATGAAGTGGAATATTATTACCCCTTAATAGAGGCAACATTCACACATAAGGACATATTAATACACATTCCACTAAAATCACAAAAAAAAAATAATGCATGGCACTTGGAACCATTTCCACTGAAAGCGAATGAAGACCTTTTAATTCTGAACAAACAAACTGAACTAATAGTAGTTTCAGAAAAAATTCTTTAGTTGCTGTGGCTGAGCGTGCAGTCCTAAATCATTGTAAGGTAACATACTTACACTTGCACGTTTGTCCAACTTATGCTTTCGCTTTCACACGGGCTGCAGAAGCGACATGTGAATTTGCGAGAGTACAAACTAATGCCTCTACAGCTCTACAACGATGTGAATACACTCCAATACCTCATAGGTTAGTGTTTCATGCACATGTCAATAATGTGCAATAATTCTAGTTTCCAAATCATACCAGTGTGATATTTACATGCCAGGGTGTAGGTAGACATTTAGTAGTGGAGGGTTATCATATAGCACCGGACTATTGTGAAATTAGCAGTAATGCAATCACAACCTTGCCTACACGCCATCACCATGCATTTGTCACAAACATTACTTCTGAACTGGTACCCGGACTATTTTTCCTGAATATAAATTTCAGCAGTCTTCATATTGCATCTGATAAGCTTAAACTTCTATCTTACATTAATGAGACAGTTTCCTGACTTACAGGATTCTCTTCCTTTATATTTATCCTCCAGTATAATCGTACCTGCCATCATAATTATCAGTTCCTTGATTGTGATGATAATTGTTACAGAAAGACTTCTTCTAGGAACACATTAGTTTCTACGAAAACTTTCCGGAAGGAATTGCAAAAGCATGTCCAAGAAGCAAAAGTTTAGCTATAGCATACCTAGGATTTAAACCGTGAGACCTTGGTTGGAGGTGGCCGAGCGGTGAAACAGCACCTTTGCATTATATAAATATTCACCCAAATGGATAACACAAAATTATTCACAAAGTTAATCAACAAATGACTCGGTAGTTATTCATGTTATACACGCTGAGCTAGTAACACTCGAGAGTCAGGCGAGGTCACCTGACTAATCACAACTAATCACGCTCCTCTCCTGCACAGAGGAGAGGGCAGATTCTTACCACTAGTTAAGGGGAGAACACCTAACTTAAGTGCTCCCATACAAGTGTACCTAAAACATTTCCCCTGCAGAAAATCCACAATACACTCTCTCCCAAACTAATTACTGTGTATATGTAAAGGCCTAGGACTTAGGGATAGAAATCCCTTACCAGGCTAATCGGGATCTTAATAAAGGAAAGTCAAGGACCATGGTTTTCCGAGGAATAACAAACAACCGTTAGAGATTGGCATCTCTTTACTATAAAAATATAACACAAAACTCTGACACCACTCAACAATCATCAAATAATTACGGGAGTCAAACAATTAATGGAAGCAAACACTTAAAGGAATCAAACAAATAATGGAAGTCTGCAATTAATGGATTCAAACAATTAAATGGAGTCAACAATTGATAGAATCGAACAATTATAGAATCAAACCATGAACAAATATTTCCTAAGGCAGTGGCCCTGGGGGAAGGTTCTGGAACACGGTGAGGCACACTCAGGGTAACGAAACGTCCACTTCGACTCCACACTCAGCGACGTCTTGAAAAAGGCAGGAGAACACCCGGGCACCGACGGAATGTGATGAACTGATGGTCGTGGTATGCGGTAGTGGTAGATGACCAGAGAATTGGCAGTTGATAGGTGAAGGTCTGGGAACACAGCCCACGAGTCCAGGACCTATGATGAGATCACAACCAGAATTTGACGGACAGCAGGGTAGCTAGATACTGACGGTATGGCGGCTGGGTTGAATCTCCCGGCGGCGGTGATAGTCGCTGCCGTTCTCACCTCCGTCCAACCACCCCAAGTGTCGTCTGCACCAGCAAACGAGCGAGTTAGCAACGGTAACTAGCCGGAGGATCGTTCCCGCCCTTACAGTATATAAACGCTTCAACAATTATGAGAGTCCAGAAGAAGTGTTTACATCAGCCCTGCCACTTTAAAGAGTTCCAAAACTTATTTAAAACAATTGTGTGCGATCCAAAAAAAAAACTACTGCACAATCTTCAGGGAAGATGTTTTCTTCTTACGGTCACTAGCAACTTAGGTAGGTTTTCAGGTCACCGATGCAAAGAACGTAGAAATTTAAGGTGATTACACAAGCGCAGCACTGGCTGGACTTCAATGCCTAAACAAACTGACCGCAGCTCCACAGGAGTGTTGCAGCAGGTAGAGGAACTACGTAGTGGAAATTATGGGCGGGCCTTTCAAATTCACAATCTCTAAATTTTGCAGTTAAATGCAAGTTGCCAGTAAATTCAGTGTTGTTAAATCAAGGTTCAACCTGTATCTTCTTTGTGATTTTAAAAAGCTTTTGATAAGGTAAAACATAATAAACTTATTGAGATGTGTCAAAAATAGGCATTAATGAACGAAATATTAGAATTCTAAAGAATCTTTACTGGCAACAGGAAGCTACGGTGTTAGTTAATAAATGGTAGTAGGCAGCTACCAAACAGGGAGGTACTACTGCCTGGGAAGATATTGGAAGCATAATGTGTTGTCTAATGATAGACCCTGCTGCTATATGGCATCACAAAAATTTTGACCAAGTCCCAAGTTGCTGATCTGACTTTCTGCCTCATTTACACACAATTGCAGGGTCTCAGTTGTTTCTCTTACTATTGACAAAACAACATACATATATTGTTTCTCACTATTGATCCTTTTTTTTCATTTTTGTATTTCTTAATTATTATTATTATTATTATAAATACATTTTCGCCCCCCAGGCCCTGATGTGGGTCCGTGACCTGTGCCTGGGTGGGCTAATCCCCGTAAAAAAAAAAAAAATAATAATGATCTTACTAATTGGTTCAAAGTTAGATAGCGAGTAAGATAAGGCTGTGTTCTCTCTCCAGCGTTGTATGATATATGTTCCTAATAACAGAAGTTATAGATGACAATGAAGGAATATAAAATAATGGTAAAGAAGTATGAAATATACGTTACGGGTGATACTGTTCTTACCAGATAGTGAAGTGGCATTGTAAAAACTGGTGAATACATTAGTGGAAAAAAAATGAAGAGTTAATGCTGTAAAGACGAAAGTAATGGTTGTTTCCAAATTGGAAATAAATCCTAAAATAAAAATTAAGGCACAAAAGGGAAATTAAACAAGTTAAAAAAAATTGTATTCGAGAAGTAACATTACGTGGGGGGGGGGGGGTGCATAAGAAATCCTAACATGAATATAGGTCAAGAGCATTTAATAATATGAAAGATCCAATGAATAGGGAAATTAACTTCAATATGAGGAAAAGGCTGCTGAAAGGCTTAATATGGAAAGGATAGATGTATAGCTCTGAAGCGTGGACACTTTCAGCAGACACCAGAAAGAGGTTAAAGGCAAATCCTAGGAATAAGCTATGCAACTAGGAAAACAAATGAAGGTGTAGTAATATAAGCAAAAACTTAAGAGAAATACTTAAAATTAAAAAAATAAAATAAATAAAAATAAAAATGAGATACCTTGGTCATATAATAGGGATGAGAAAATATGCCAGAAATATTTATGGGCTAAGTAAAGGGTAGGGGCTCAGGGAAGGCAGACTATGGGATGGAAGGATGGGTGGATGGAAGGATGGGTGAATGAATGAAATTAAAAACTGGCTCCCCAGAAAGATTCAACCCTAAGAGAATTAATAAAAACAGCGCGAGAACGTTTTGAGTGGAGGACTTGTGGTCGCCAACCCTCAGATATAAGGACAGTACGACATGTTGGTGTTTAATAAGGGTTTATAAAGCTTAAATGAAATGTAAATGTCCATTCATTTAACAAGTTTAAAAACATTTACCTCATTAGTTGTACTGTACATGCTGGTGTGATAACAAATGCTCAAAGTTTCCCCTGCAAGTATCGTAAAAGATAGAGTACAGTACTATATACTGAAAGGCATTATACTAAGCTTGAGGAACATAACTAGTGAGATATTTGACTAAATAAATTTTAATAACAGGCATTATAAATACTTTACTGTAAATTACTTTTACATGATATAAAAGATGAAAAATACTTAAGTTGAAGATTTCACCTCCAGTATATCGAGCACTGGGATGTATGTGCAGCTAGAAAAATCTGGAACTGACCACGTAGCATTTTGGTCTTCAAGTAGACACTTTCGTTTAGCCTTGCCAAGGAAATTTTCTGGGCACACAGTCTCAGCATTTTGTCCTGACTGCAAAAACGAATAATTGCTCATCTTAGATAAAATGAAAATTTTCCTGCAGAATAACATAAATAAGCATCTTTAAGTTATATATTAACAATATTTTAAACAATCCTGTATGCAAAGAATCTTATTCAATCCTTTATGAGCGTAAAACAAAAATGGCCCCCACAATAAGTACAGTACCGTACTACACTTCACCCTGAAAATTATGTCATCATTTACAACAGTACAAAACTAGTAAGAGGGTACATACCAGATACTGTATGTGTTTGATGTTAATTTGAATAAATTCAAGGTATCCAACACACAACTCTTTCTTTAGACAGTCAAACAAAAAAACAGTAGGAAGAAAAACATATACCCTGTAGAAAACTTCGTTAGTCAGAATAATTGGTTTAGAGCGGTTCCGGGTTTGAAAGATTTCCCGGTATGGAGACGAATTTTCTCATCCCCAGAATTTTTCTGGGTACTGGTGAGAGAGAGACTTAATTGCAGTCGGACACGCAGACATCTGTGTTTATTTATGAAAACACCAATGCACACATACAATATATTGTATAGTACTGTACTATAATTATACACTATACTATACGACACTCACCAGCAGATGCTGTCCTCTTGAGCTTGTGATGCAGGCAAGCCAAATGGAGATAGGATGATACAGGATGGCCTGCCTTTGTCCTATTCCATCTCCTGTAGCAGGTGTTGCTAACTTTCACTCTCCTCTACCTCTATGAAGGAGGGATTGTACTCATACTGTAAACTGCACAGTACTGTACAGTCCCCTTCACTAAATGCATTTGCAGGGCTATTCATGTTAACTTCCCACATTTCACAATCTTTGATATACAGTATTTGTTTTAATTGACTCTATAGTATACAGTCAACCCTCACTTTACGCGGTCCCACATTCCGCGTTTCCACGTTTACACAGTGCCCTGCCAGAACCCAGGATGCTCACATTCCGCGGTGGGTGTACCCCTTTACACGGGTGAAGTATAATTTTTTTATTTTGCTCATAAAATTCATACAAATTACCCGGCCAGAATATAATTTACATTGCTGGAATTCTTACAATTTGATGATCATTTTGAATATAAACATCATAGATTTTGCATTAGACATACAAATTTTAGATGTAATGTTAACTCTGAGTAAATATGTTATCTTTTGTGAAAAATATATGACATTTATATTCAAAATATTCCTGGTCTTACAAGGAATCCAGCAATGTCAATTACATTATCCTAACTTTAGTTTGAGGTATTATTTATTACTATACCTGGTTTTCCCCAAAAAATTTCTCAGAGGGAAGAGCCAGCGAGTGTAGTGTGAGAAGAGGGGGAGGGAGTTGAGTCCATTATTTGAATGGACATTAACTTGGCGACTGTATTTCTCTATTTCTCTTAAGTTTTAGTTGTGTGCATGTACCATCATAAAATTAAGATGTTATTTTTACTAGAACATAGGTATTGTGTTGGAAAAAGTGGAGTTTGGGGGTCAGCTGGTCTCTATTTCATTTAATCCCATATGTTATGTTATTCACTTTACGCGTTTCTCACTTTCCGCCGTACCCTGTGGGTTACATTAACCACGTAAAGTGAGGGTTGACTGTATACTGTATACTATTGCGAGCTTTCTTCTGTCGAATGTAAACAAACACAGAGCTGCCACACTGCACCAAACCTGACGAACCCCTGTAAAAGCATTAGTGAAGGAGACTGTACATATTGGAATGGAGGGATCTGTAGCGGGCCTATTGGCTACCCAGCGTATTTGAGTTAATAATGACGTTTGGTAACTTGTTCCACTCCTCCATGAATATATTTCCAAACCAATGTTTACCTATCTTACGCCTAAATCTAAATTTGTCTAATTTGAAACCGTTGCTACGAGTTGGCTCCTGTATGGATAGTTTAAGTACCTTTGTTATATCACTTTTGTTTAACCCCGACTTCCATTTATGCACCTCGATCATATTGCCCCTCACTCTACGTCTCTCGAGGGAGTGCAAATTAAGATGCTTTAACCTTCTTTGCACTCAAGGTTCCTAATGCCCGGGATTAGTATTGTCATTTTCCTCTGTATGCTTTCTGGGGATTCCATATCCATTCTGCTGTACAGTGACCAGAACTGAACTGCGTAATCCAAGTGAGGTCTCACAAGCGCAAGATATAGTTTTAGGATAACATCGCTAGTCTTGCAACTAACACTGTTGCATGAACCCAAGTACTTTGTTAGCATTGTTTCAAGCAAATACACATTGTTGTCTTGGTTTAAGATTCCTACTTATCATTACTCCTAAGTCTTTGTCACAGTCGGATTTCTTTTTAACAACGTTGTTCATCTGATATCTGGTTTCTCTATTTACATATCCTAGACTAAGTACTGTACTTTACATTTGTCCACATTAAATTTCATCTGCCATTCTTCAGACCATGCGAAAAATTTATTTAGATATTCCTGTAGTTTTCTGGAGTCTTCGTTAGATTTAATTACACGCCCTATTTTAATGTCCTCAGCAAATTTACTTATGCTGCTGTCTTCGCCTCTGTCTATGTCGTTTATGGATATAATAAATAATAATGGTCCGAATACAGAGCCTTGGGGCACTCCACTAGTGACGTTACCCCAAACGGATTTGGTGCCGTTAATGCTTACTGGCTATTTCCTGTCCTGTAACCATGCCCCAATCCATTTTAGAACATCATCTCCAATTCCATGAGCCTCCATTTGTTATATTAGTCTTTCGTGGTGGACTCTGTCGAAGGCTTTACTAAGGTCGAAGTATACCACATCATAATCGTGTTTGTCATCCACCAATTCAAAAACAGTTGAAAAGAGTGTTAATAGATTTGTCAACCATGAATGCCCATTTGTGAAGCCATGTTGGGAGTCATTGATCAATTTGTGCTTCTCCAGGTGATTTCGAATAGAGTTTGAAATTATTGTTTCCAGCAACTTACCTACAATTGATGTTAAACTGATTGGACGGTAGTTAGAGGATAGTGATTCACTATCCTCTTTGTGATCGCTATTAGCAAGTTCTTTCACTACCCCGACATTTCTAATGAGGATTTCTCTGTTTGACATAACTAAATCTAGTAAATTATTACCCCTGGTAAGTTCAGCTAATATGTTTACTTAGGAAATAGTCCTTAACCATTTCAAGAAAATCCTCTGAGTTTCAGTTACCTGTATGGTTGGTCCAATCTATTTGAATAAAGTTAAAGTCATCTACTATACAGACTTTGCTGTGTCTGGATGCCCTGAGCAATTCATCCCAAATAAGTTGCTCATTAATTCTATCGAGATTAGGCGGTCTGTATATTACTCCTATGATTAATTTTTCCCTATCGTCGATTAATTCTAACCAAATTGTTTCTGTATTCCACTCAGTTTTAATTTCCTTATTTATTTCATTCTTCAGATTTTCCTCGACATAGATTGCAGCCCCACCTCCTTTCCTAATCTGCCTATCGGTATGGAATAATTTGTAACCAATAAATTGGTTTTCGACAGGAAACTCACGTGAGTAAATTTATTCACATTTTGGTGAATGTTATTACAGCATATCAAATTTTTCGGTACATACCAACGCCCTGATTTCATCCATTTTATTTCTCATACTTCTACTGTTTGTGTAGTAGACATTTAAGTTAGTTGTGATCGGAGTCCTCTCTTTGTCACGTTTAGGTTTTAACTCCCTGCCTAATTTTGCTGTGTCATCATTAACACTATTTCTGTGTAACCTTTCAATTTGTTTACCCACACCCACTGCAGTCTTCTCAATCCCTGTGCTCACATGTTCCCCTAGCAGTTTAAAGACTTAGACAGCCTTTGAACTGCCCTCTTGAGAGAGCCAGCCATAGCATAAAGATCCCCTCTGCCGTAAAAGTTGTCCCAGTTGTCAATGAATGGGGACTGATATTGACTTGCAATATCTGTCAAGACGGCCGTTGACACCAACTGCCCTTGACAGCCCTCCAAACACGAGCCTACAGTAAGCATACTGTCCACTCTACTACAATAGAGTATATATGGTATTTTCACACTGATCATACAGTAACTGTAATCACTTTTTACATTTTAACACTGCTTTAACAGTATTCTTGACTCATTATATGCTGGTAGTCATGCACAATACAGATCGCATGCAAAAACATCAGTGAGCAAGCGAAGAAGCAGACATTGAACGGAGAGTTTTGGTGGTACAGCAGTAATATACAGATCTCTCACCAATATGTGAGATTCATCAACCAACTAATGGCATCCCATGCAGTCACATGATCTTAATGACCAATCATTGGTCATGAACACTGAGCCTACACACCCACACGACCAGCATGCGTCTCCGTGTCGGAAACATAATGCAATCTCTTGGATCACTGGTCAACAGCCAAAATGGTTCACATATGAGATCATGCTCACACAACTAATTTCATATTGCTGAATTCGAATCTGATATTTGTTTTATTCTATCAGACCAGGTTTTATAAAAAAATCAATAGGTACAAATATTTAATATTCCATCACGTGTCGTGCAAAAGATGAGATTATCTCATGTGACTGTGCTTTCATGACTAATTTCATATTATTGAATATTAATTGGATGTTTCATTCTACCATCAGACCTACTTTCTTAAAGAATAACAAAAATAGTAAATATAGTAACATTATCGCGTCATGCAAGATACAATTTTAAACCTATCACAGATAAGCTCATAAAAAATTGTACCAAAAAACATAAGTTCAAATCCTTTATAATGACAAAATATGAAGTTCTAAAAGTGCTTCTGAACTTTACTCTTTCTCTTGTACAGCTTGCTCTCTTCTCGTTGCAGTGTCCAGCAATAGTCGCCCATCATGTTAGGACTGAATTGTCCCTGATATCTGCTCTCCATTATGGCGATATCTTGATGAAATCTTTCGCCGTGTTCATCACTAACGTCTCCAAGGTTACCTGGGAAAAATTTAATATGAGAGTGGAAAAAATGCAATTTCAAGGACATCCTTGCTCCCAATGCATGATAATTCTGAAGCATGGTTGTTACGATTTCTTTGTAGTTGTCAGCACGATAGTTTCCAAGAAAATTCTTTGACACATTGACAAATGATTCCCATGCTTTTTTCTCCAGTGGGTTCAATGTTTTGGTGAATTCGCTATCATTAACTAGTATACGAATTTGTGGTCCATTCAAGACACCTGCTTTCAACTTGGCTTCGGAAACCACACCACCTAGTTTCTGAGATAAGTATAGAGTCCCAGCACCGAATTGATCCATAGCTTTGATGAAATTTTTAGCCAAACCGAGCTTTAGATGCAGTGGAGGCAAAAATATCTTTTCTGGATCTACAAGCGGATTGTGAGCACAGTTAAACCTTCCAGGCGCATCTCTTGGTCTTGTCGGCCAATCCTTTCTCACATAGTGCTCTGCATCAGCTCTGCTGTTCCACAAGCACAAAAAGCACATGTGCTTTGTGTAGCCACTCTGAAGGCCCAGTAGTAAACTGATGACTTTGAGATCGCCACATATCTTCCACTGGTGTTTCTCATACTCTATAGCGGCCAACAGAATTTTCATTGTTTCATAGCTCTCAGTCATTTTTGTTGCGTGTGCTATTGGGACAGATGGAAGCCGATTGCCATTGTGTAAAAGAACAGCTTTCAGAGAGTCTTTTCCTGAGTCTATAAACAGCCTCCAATCCTCTGTCTTGTATGTTTCAGACTTGCAGAGTTGTTGCATGAGAGATACTGCGTCCTCGCAATAACAAAGGTTGTTTGCCATCTTGAAAAATGCAGACAGCTGTCTATGTCGGTAACGCGCTGTAGTGAATATGCACTCCATCTTCTAGCAGGTTACGCTGCTTTAGTCTGGATCCCAAAATTTCAGCCTTTTCTTTTGACAAGTTTAGGTCCCTGATGAGATCATGAAGCGCTTCTTGAGTAAATAGTTTAGGCCTGGTATTTTCAGAGTCATCCTGGTAGTCGTTTTCCATTGAGGTAGAGGTAGAATCGGAATCACTCAATTCTTGTTCAGTCGGTGGATTTGGGACTGGAAGTTCAGCACTGTGCGGTACTGGTCGGATTGCAGAAGCAATATTGGGGTACTGTACCTTGCCTCGTGTCTTGATTTTTATTCCCTTAATATTTGTGAGACAGAAGTAGCAGTCACTACTGTGGTCTTTAGGTTCACGCCATATCATTGGTACAGCAAACGGCATTCCTGAACTTCGTTTACCACACATCCACTCGCTCAGGTGGTTAACACAAGACTTACAGGCTACATGAGGTGCCCATTTCTTGCCTTGGTCACCCAAATGACATTTGAAGTAACTTTTGTAGTTCAGTCGAACAGCTTTTGTGATTGGTTTCTTGAGGCTACCAGGAGTGAAGGCACCACATATGTAGCAAAAACTGTCAGCACCATTCACACACTTGCAACATTCCATGTTTTGTTAATTTCAGAGTAATTACAAATCATGCAGGTGTAGATATGCAATATCATGAATCAGCAAACTGAAACAAACAAAAAAGCACAAATCAGGACAAAATAATTGCATAAGTGGAGCCAATGAGCATATAAATTACTGGGTCTAGGACAACTGGCCGCCGCCATCTGGCCGCAGCTGGCCGCAGCCCAACTGGCCGCGGGAAACTCGCCGCGGCCGACTGGCCGCCATATGGAACTTTTTGTTGACAACCTAACCTAACCTAACCTAACCAAACCTAACCAAACTGGGCTGCGGCCAGATGGCGGCGGCCAGTTGTCCCATTCCCTAAATTACTGTATGAATAGCATGGTACACTAAATATATAGATATGCTGGTTCTGGAAAACTGAGCCTGATACAACTATACGAATGTCATAATTGAGTTCAGCACATACAATTACACTAGAATCAGACTGTTTTGATCCAGAACCATGAGAATTTTTTTTTTTATGTTGACCAGTGTAATGAGGCGGCCAAAAAATATCCTGCTGAATTTAAAGCAGTGGATACACACCAAACCAGGTGTATTTTACTGATGAAACAGGCCTCTTTTGGAAGTGTATACCTTCCAGAACCTTTATTTCAACTGAGGAGGAAACAGCTCCTGGGTTTAAGGCTTCCAAAGATCGTGTGACTCTCCTGTTAAGGGGTAATGCAGCAGGTGGGTTCAAGCTAAAGCCCATGCTTGTGTACCACTCAGAAAATCCCAGGGCTTTTAAGGGCTGCAACAAATCCAGGTTACCTGTAATATGGTGCTCCAATAAGAAAGAATGGAGGACTGGCACCCTCTTTCAAGATTGGTTTACAAGCTGCTTCTGTACTGCTGTAGAAAGGTACAGTAACCAACAAAATATTACCAACAAAGCCCTTTTATTTCTTGACAATGCTCCCAGCCACCCTGTTAAGCTTCATGACGTTTCACATCAGGGTTAAATGCCTGTTCAAGATCACAACTTCCTTGATACAACCTGTGGATCAAGGTGTGCTTGCCAGCTTTAAGGACATTTGGACAACTTATAGCTGCAAATGATGAGGATCAGCAATCACTTAAGAGATTTCTGGAGAAAATATAACATATAAATGCCGTAAACATCATTGCTGAATCCTGGCATAAGGTAAAAAAATACAACTATGAATGCAGTCTGGAAGAACATCTGGCCCGATTGTGTTCATGATTTTCAAGCATTCTACTTGGAACAAGTAGAGCAGGACATTGTAACTCTGGCAAATGGTGCAGGGTTCAGTATCCAGGCTGGTGTTGTAGAGCTGTTAAGAGTCACACAGAGGATCTACCCAATGAGTATTTAATGTTAATAGAAGAGAAGCGAGTTGCTGCTGTGGAACAGGAGAACGTCTGTACTGAACTTGCATCTACATCCACAGAATTAGGAAAAAAAGATTTTGTCCAAAACTATTAGACAACTTCAGGATGTGATGCATACCTTTGAGACACACACAGACTGTGAATTCAGTAGCAAGTTTACAAGAGATATCGAGAATGCCAGGAGGGGATATAGGGAGCTGTTTGTAAAGGCCTGGCCTGTGGGATATAAATCCCTTGCCAGCCTAATCAGGATCTTATAAAAAGGAAAGTCAAGAACCATGGGTTTCCAAAGGGTAAACACCAACCTTTAGAGATTGACATCTCTTTACTACGAAAATAATCACAATAATTTAACTCTGACACCACTCACGCAAATATTAAATACACAGCGCTGGAGTCAAACAATTATTTGAAACAAAACAATCAATACAACAAAGTACAGGTATTTCCTATGGCTGCAGATGAATCTTCCTCCTAACCAGCACGGTGGAATGTTCTGGTAATGCAGTGATCAGCTCTCAGGGGGAAGGTCCAGGGCAGCTTCCTCACTTGGCGCCGGCATTGGTGGGCGATGTCTTGCCACACAGGAGAGACGCCAGGGCACGGACGGTGGATAGGGCGTGGAGGAAGTGGCGATCACGTGGCAGCCGCGGCAATACCTGGAGTAGGTGACCAGAGTTGACAGCCGAATAGTGAAGGACTGAGGAATCAGCCCACGAGCCCCAGGAACCTCAGATGAGTACACAACCAGAGTTGGAATCGAACATTGGGGTGAAGTAACAGCTGTGGTCAAGGCTGCATGTGTCTGGGGTGAGACGAAGCAGCAGCGACATTCTCACCTCCGTCTACTCCCCCTCCCCCTCCCCCGGGGGCCGCGAACAAGCTAGCGAGCGGCGGACAAACATCTCGCTCATTACAGCCCTGACACAGCTCCCCCAACAAAAATCTACTGTAAGATAGATTAAGACTTAAAATTAGTACAACAAAACAAAATCCTGCATCAAATGGTTAGCTATACAGTAGACCTGTCAAAAGATCTGCCCCAAGGTTGTTTTTCCCGGCGACGTGAACAGCATGAAACCTATACCCCTGCAGACTTAGAGCCCACCTTAACAATCTGTCATTTGCCCCTTTGAATGTATTTAAATACATCAAGGGCTTGTGGTCAACTTCCAGGATAAATTCTTTTCCTCTCAAGTAATAATCAAATCTCAAAACCCCAAACAAAATAGCTAGGCACTCACGTTCAATGGTCGAGTACCTCGTCTCCCTGTCTAGTAACTTCCTGCTGGCAAACGCTACTGGATCAGGACAGGCCTGAACATATTGGAGGAGGACGGCTCCTAGGCCATAACTGGAAGCGTCCGTCCTAAGAACAAATGTCAAGCGGTGATCAGGTAACTGAAGAATAGGTTGGGTGATAGGGAATCCTTGAGATGATTAAATCTGGCCAGCAGGTCGTCGCTCCAGACAAGAGGCTCTCGGTGGCCTTTCCTTAGCAGGTCAGATAAGGGTCCGGTATACTCAGATGCCTGAGGAATGAAAGCCTTATAAAAAGAGATCATACCGAGAAAACCTCGGAGGAGTTTCTTAATTGTAGGAGGACACACCTCACAAAGGGCTTCTATGTTATAAGGTTGGGGACGAAGATGCGGACCATCTAACACGAATCCAAGATAATGAGTAGACTCAAACCCAAACCTGCATTTAGATGGTTTTATCGTCAAAGTATGTTCCCTTAGCCTCCCTAGGACAGCTTTAATGTCGCCAAGATGTTCCTGCCAGTCAGAGAAATATATGAAGATGTTGTCAAAATAAAAAGAATGTCGGCAGAATTCCATCAATCCCCTACGAGTAGGAAAAGCAGTTAGTGGTTTAGCGAGTTCAGTCAAGGGTACCTGGCAGTAAGCTTTACATACAGTAGATCTAATTCCGAGAAGTAATTTGCCCCTGAGAACTTATGCAAGTCTTCCTCCATAGAACAGGCGGGCTCGGCATGAAAGACAGTTACCGCATTTAACGCCCTGTAGTCAATGGCCATCCTAAAAGTACCATCCCGTTTACGCACCATAACAACAGGAGAGCAGTGAGGAGATGACAGTTGGATGATTCCCTGCTCAAGTAGACGGTCGACCTCTTCTTCAAAATAACTCTGGAGATGAATAGGAACAGGATAAACTTTGGCCTGCACAAGCTGAGTGGTTGTAAGGAGGATGTCATGGTGTACAGTGGACGTGCATCCCGGGACGTCTGAAAATACATCCTCAAAGTTAGTAATCAGGTCCTCAATATCAGCACGTTGGTTCCTCTCCAATCCAGGTTTAAGTGCGGGCCCATTGTCAGTCGAAGGGGATTCTATTATACCATCTGGTGTTATCGGTAGCTGGCAACTGAGATCATCCTAGTCTGGTGCTTGAATTATTCCCGAACCCTGGCAGGGTAGTGCCTCGACTGACTCGAGCTTAGAATCGTCATCAAGGACATGAGCAAAGTTAAGGTGGGCCCTGCGATGATATTTCTTTAATAAATTAGCATGATATAACTTAGGCCCGTTAGGTTAGTCAATGATGAAATTTACTCTACTCCACTTCTCGAGGACTTTGTAAGGTCCATTCCAGGAAACAAGCAACTTACTCTTCTTATCAGGCAGGAGCACTAACACTTCATCCCCCAGAATAAATTGACGATCCTGTGATTTGACGTCGAAATAGGCCTTATATTTGGTGTTACTAATGTCAGCATTCTGCGTTGCGATCTTGGCACACTGTGAAAGTTTGTACCGTAATTCAATGACATACTGGTAGTAAGTCCTCCCACAGAATTTCTCTCAGCGCAAATATAGTGGAGACAACATACCAGTGCCACTCCCTTGGTTTGTCGGCGCACAATTTCCGCAGCGACGCTTTCAATGTCCCATGCAGTCTCTCAATTCGTTCATTACCACTAGGGTGAAATGGGGTGGTAAATAAAGGCTTAACTCCTAGCAACTTGTGAGGCTCCACCATCAACTGAGAGGTAAACTGCGCCCCCCTATCTGACAAAATTTCCCATGGTATGCCTATCCGAGAAAAGATCACAAGCAACGCTTCAGCCACAGAAATAGAATCAATTTCCTTCAAAGACAAGGACTACGGAAACCCGGTGGCAAAATCAATCAAAGTGAGAACATACCTGTGCCCCTCAGAGGAAGGGGGTGAGAGCGGTCCAACCAAATCTATGGCTGCCCGAGAAAATGGCTCTGTAATGAGGAACAGGACGGACTCTACCCTTGGCGGACATACGCTGGCACCGATCACAACTCCTACATACCTGGTCAGTAAATTTGATCGGCAATCTTCATATATGAGAAAAGTGTCCTGCTAGGGGGCTCTCATGAGCTACAGAGAGTATGATGTTATGAGAATCAGCAGGAACAACCAGGAAAAACTGACCTTCTTTGGCTGGTCGCCTGGATGACACACAAGACCTATGTAACAGACCATCAATACAAACAAACTTGTAAACAGACCCATCTCTAACCTGATACTCCTCCCCGGAAGTCACCTTCTCCCTCACCAGCATCAGAGTGGTACACGAGGCTTAAAGCTTGGCAAACTCCTTGGGCGTTACAGTCAGTGGCTGCAATTTCGGCAGAACCAAGGGATGCAGTCGTTTCACCTTCGCCGACCGTGTCTCCAAGGCTTGGACCTTTGCTGGAGGTGAGGTGGCGTGTGAGGGTGGCGAGGCGACGTCAGCAGGTAGCAAAGCGTCGTTGAAACAAGAAACACAACAAAATGAATTGTAGAAAAATTGCGAGTCTACCCTCAAATCAACTCCGTGCTTTGTTATTACAGTTGAGTTGGTAAGATGCCATACAGTGCCAGCTGGGTTGATCAAACTTACAGAATTTCTTTCGTACCCATCTAGCCAACCCAACATGAAGGATGTCAATAATTGTGGTGTAATACTGTATACAGTACATTTTAACAATATGTATGCAGGATGGTGTGTGCATGTAAATGAGTAAAAATAAATGAAAAAGGTTTGGCCCAGTAGCTTGGTGGTTACAATGATGAGCTAACCTAGCTACAATGACAATTTAATCACTGTTAAACACGATTCTATCAGTAAACACTCTTAATAACAGTAAATCCAGTAAATATGGCAGGGAGCAAGGAGAATTAAAACTGCAGAGAACGCACCAACTACCAGTCACTCACTCCCCTTACCAGCACCCAGGCGTACAGTACGTATGGGAGATGCCAGGAGATGCCAGGAGTACGTATGAGAGAAGAACATATTTTGTAGTCGACTATGAAAATGGTTCGGGCTCAGTCATAAACAAATTATATAAACAATTCATTTTCCGACGATAACATAATAAAGAACAAACGTTATAAAGAAAGCAGTCCGGATTTTTGGATTTCTACTGTAGATTATCACTCACCATTCCCTGCTGGCTGTTTGTGTAGATCTCATTTTCCTCTTCCCTGCCACTGATGAATATCATAGTGAAAATGATGAATGATGACTAATGATGTTGAAGGTGGTTGAGGGCGTTTGGGAGCCATAACAAGCACGAGAATACAGTTGTTATGAGAGGAGAGTAGCATATGTGCGAGACATACAAATGTTTAGCCCAGACTGAGGGAGCAGGCGCGCACATGGGTCAGCCTCCTGGGTCAAGAGAGACATCTTGCGGGATGCCACAAAACTCGAGCGCTCCCCGTACCGGCTGCAAAAATGCTGGCAACTTTTAAACTAGCCCCAAACATTCTTGGATACATCCAGGGTGTCATTCGCGAATAATAGAGACCGCAAAATAAAAATCCGCGAATTATCCAGGGATGGGGCTTTTTACTGGATTTGAGAGATGATGTAAGGCACAATTTCTGTTATTTCAGAGAAAATTTCCCGGTACCCGAAAAAATTCTGGGGATGGGGGATTTTTTCCGGGTTTGAGAGAGTGGTCTCGGTCCCAGAAATCTCAGCACCAATTGTTCCAGCTTATGCTGATATCACTGTATATCCTATAACAAGGAGACTAAGCAACTGCACAACTAAAAAATAAATAATTACAGGTGTGGTTTGCCAGGATGTGGAGTAAGATACTTCTGGTGGACAATGTGGTTCTTGAAGGTTAAGGACATCCACCTTCACCTCCTTCTGAGTACTACCAATCACATGAGCACTGCAGGGATTCGCCCTTACTTCAACTGTGCAGTTCACACTCACTAATTGCTAGTTGGAAAATAATGATACAAGTACATTTGTTAATTACCCAAAACTCAACATTGTAAATGACACAAAAACAATGTTGTATTTGAGTGTTCACATAAATGGAAGACAGAGTAATGTTGACTTTCAATTTCTTTTTTCAGGTTGAGGAAGGGAAGGTTAGGTTAGGTTAGGTTAGGTTAGGTTAATGAAATCAGACATCAAGTGTGAAAATGAAAGACTGCCATAGGAAATCCTAAAATGACTGTAAAGGAGATGAGAGTATCCTGTAAAATCCTAACTGCTAACTATTCCCCAGTGGTTTCATGGTCACAACACACTGATACAAACACCCGGTGTGTATGTACTGTACCAGTTAATGTTTTGTGTCGTGAATTCCACTTCTCACCCAAATAACAAAGTATCTGATAAATACCACATAGCTTAGTGCATTACTTAAGAAATATCATTAAGGTAAAACCCACCAGAAGTGATTGAAATATAAAAGAAATGTACACATGATATATTTCTCCTACTGCTTCACCTGCAGCTCCCCTTCATTGGAAAAAGGTCTATAAAAACATGAGAAATGTATCCAAATAAACATCCACAGGTTGGTATTACAATAGCATGCAGTTTACAAGATTAGGTCAGGTCAAGTTAAGTCAGGTCAGTTTATCAGATTTGACTAAAGATACCTTTGTATACTGCACAGTATAGCAGCACCATAAGGTTCTATAATAATCAGCTCATATAGTTTGTTATCCAAAAGCCTCATATAGTGTTATCCAATATCCTTATATAGCGAGTTATCCAATAGCCTTATACAGTGTGTTATCCAATAGCTGCATGCAGTGGTGTTATCCAATAGCCTCATAGTGTGTTATCCAATAGCCTCATATAGCGAGTTATCCAATAGCCTTATACAGTGTGTTATCCAATAGCCTCATAGTGTGTTATCCAATAGCCTCACACAGTGTGTTATCCAATAGCTGCACGCAGTGTGTTATCCAATAGCCTCTTACAGCGTGTTATCCAATAGCCTCTTACAGCGTGTTATCCAATAGCCTCATAGTGTGTTATCCAATAGCCTCACACTGTGTTATCCAATAGCCTCATACACTGTGTTATCCAACATAGTGTGTTATCCAATAGCCTCATAGTGTGTTATCCACACAGTGTGTTATCCAATAGCCTCATACAGTGTGTTATCCAATAGCCTCATACAGTGTTATCCAATAGCCTCATAGTGTGTTATCCAATATCTCATACAGTGTGTTATCCAATAGCCTCATAGTGTGTTATTAGTGTGTTTATCCAGCCTCCTCACACTGTGTTATCCAATAGCCTCATACACTGTGTTATCCAATAGCCTCATACAGTGTGTTATCCAATAGCCTCATATAGTGTGTTATCCAATAGCCTCATATAGTGTGTTATCCAATAGCCTCATACAGTGTGTTATCCAATAGCCTCATACAGTGTGTTATCCAATAGCCTCATACAGTGTGTTATCCAATAGCCTCATACAGTGTGTTATCCAATAGCCTCATACAGTGTGTTATCCAATAGCCTCACACAGTGTGTTATCCAATAGCATCACACACTGTGTTATCCAATAGCATCACACAGTGTGTTATCCAATAGCCTCATACAGTGTGTTATCCAATAGCCTCATACAGTGTGTTATCCAATAGCATCACACAGTGTGTTATCCAATAGCCTCATACAGTGTGTTATCCAATAGCATCACACAGTGTGTTATCCAATAGCATCACACAGTGTGTTATCCAATAGCATCACACAGTGTGTTATCCAATAGCCTCATACAGTGTGTTATCCAATAGCATCACACACTGTGTTATCCAATAGCCTCATACAGTGTGTTATCCAATAGCATCACACAGTGTGTTATCCAATAGCCTCATACAGTGTGTTATCCAATAGCATCACACACTGTGTTATCCAATAGCATCACACAGTGTGTTATCCAATAGCCTCATACAGTGTGTTATCCAATAGCCTCATACAGTGTGTTATCCAATAGCCTGATACAGTGTGTTATCCAATAGCCTCATACAGTGTGTTATCCAATAGCCTCACACAGTGTGTTATCCAATAGCATCACACAGTGTGTTATCCAATAGCCTCACACAGTGTGTTACCCAATAGCCTCATACAGTGTGTTATCCAATAGCCTCACACAGTGTGTTATCCAATAGCCTCATATAGTGTGTTATCCAATAGCCTCATACAGTGTGTTATCCAATAGCATCACACAGTGTGTTATCCAATAGCATCACACAGTGTGTTATCCAATAGCCTCACACAGTGTGTTATCCAATAGCCTCATACAGTGTGTTATCCAATAGCATCACACAGTGTGTTATCCAATAGCCTCACACAGTGTGTTATCCAATAGCCTCATACAGTGTGTTATCCAATAGCATCACACAGTGTGTTATCCAATAGCCTCATACAGTGTGTTATCCAATAGCCTCATACAGTGTGTTATCCAATAGCCTCATACAGTGTGTTATCCAATGGCATCACACAGTGTGTTATCCAATAGCCTCACACAGTGTGTTATCCAATAGCCTCATATAGTGTGTTATCCAATAGCCTCATACAGTGTGTTATCCAATAGCATCACACAGTGTGTTATCCAATAGCCTCATACAGTGTGTTATCCAATAGCCTCATACAGTGTGTTATCCAATAGCATCACACAGTGTGTTATCCAATAGCCTCATACAGTGTGTTATCCAATAGCCTCATACAGTGTGTTATCCAATAGCCTCATACAGTGTGTTATCCAATAGCCTCACACAGTGTGTTATCCAATAGCCTCATACAGTGTGTTATCCAATAGCATCACACAGTGTGTTATCATCACACAGTGTGTTATCAATAGCCTCCAATAGTATTTATCCAATAGCACAGTGTGTTATCCAATATACAGTGTGTTATCCAATAGCCTCATACAGTGTGTTATCCAATAGCATCACACAGTGTGTTATCCAATAGCATCACACAGTGTGTTATCCAATAGCCTCATATAGTGTGTTATCCAATAGCATCACACAGTGTGTTATCCAATAGCCTCATACAGTGTGTTATCCAATAGCCTCATACAGTGTGTTATCCAATAGCCTCATATAGTGTGTTATCCAATAGCATCTCACAGTGTGTTATCCAATAGCCTCACACAGTGTGTTATCCAATAGCCTCATACAGTGTGTTATCCAATAGCATCACACAGTGTGTTATCCAATAGCCTCACACAGTGTGTTATCCAATAGCCTCATACAGTGTGTTATCCAATCACACAGTGTGTTATCCATCACAGTGTGTTATCCAATAGCATCCAATACACAGTGTGTTATCCAATAGCCTCACACAGTGTGTTATCCAATAGCCTCACACAGTGTGTTATCCAATAGCCTCATACAGTGTGTTATCCAATAGCCTCATACAGTGTGTTATCCAATAGCCTCACACAGTGTGTTATCCAATAGCCTCACACAGTGTGTTATCCAATAGCCTCATACAGTGTGTTATCCAATAGCCTCACACAGTGTTATCCAATAGCCTCACACAGTGTTATCCAATAGCCTCATACAGTGTGTTATCCAATAGCCTCACACAGTGTGTTATCCAATAGCCTCATACAGTGTGTTATCCAATAGCCTCATACAGTGTGTTATCCAATAGCATCACACAGTGTGTTATCCTATAGCCTCATACAGTGTGTTATCCAATAGCATCACACAGTGTGTTATCCAATAGCCTCATATAGTGTGTTATCCAATAGCATCACACAGTGTGTTATCCAATAGCCTCATACAGTGTGTTATCCAATAGCCTCATACAGTGTGTTATCCAATAGCCTCATACAGTGTTTTATCCAATAGCCTCACACAGTGTGTTATCCAATAGCCTCATAGAGTGTGTTATCCAATAGCCTCATACAGTGTGTTATCCAATAGCCTCATACAGTGTGTTATCCAATAGCCTAATACAGTGTGTTATCCAATAGCCTCATACAGTGTGTTATCAAATAGAATCATACAGTGTGTTATCCAATAGCCTCATACAGTGTGTTATCCAATAGCATCACACAGTGTGTTATCCAATAGCCTCATACAGTGTGTTATCCAATAGCCTCACACAGTGTGTTATCCAATAGCCTCATACAGTGTGTTATCCAATAGCCTCACACAGTGTGTTATCCAATAGCATCACACAGTGTGTTATCCAATAGCCTCATACAGTGTGTTATCCAATAGCCTCATACAGTGTGTTATCCAATAGCCTCACACAGTGTGTTATCCAATAGCCTCACACAGTGTGTTATCCAATAGCCTCATACAGTGTGTTATCCAATAGCCTCATACAGTGTGTTATCCAATAGCCTCATACAGTGTGTTATCCAATAGCCTCATACAGTGTGTTATCCAATAGCCTCATACAGTGTGTTATCCAATAGCCTCATACAGTGTGTTATCCAATGGCATCACACAGTGTGTTATCCAATAGCCTCACACAGTGTGTTATCCAATAGCCTCATATAGTGTGTTATCCAATAGCCTCATACAGTGTGTTATCCAATAGCATCACACAGTGTGTTATCCAATAGTTTCACAGAGTGTGTTATCCAATAGCCCTATACAGTGTATTCAATAGCATCACACAGTGTGTTATCCAATAGCCTCAAGGCTATGTGTTATCCATCAGCCTCACACAGTGTGTTATCTCAATAGCCACAGTGTGTTATCCAACAGCCTCATACAGTGTGTTATCCAACAGCCTCATGCGTGTTATCCAATAGCCTCACACAGTGTAAGTTATCCAATAGCCTCAGACAGTGTAAGTTATCCACAATGGCCCTCAGTACAGTGCGGGCAATATCCAATAGCCTCTTACAGGTAAGTTATCTAATAGCATCACACAGTGTGTTATCCAATAGCCTCACACAGTGTGTTATCCAATAGCCTCATATAGTGTGTTATCCAACAGCATCACACAGTGTGTTATCCAATAGCCTCATACAGTGTGTTATCCAATAGCATCACACAGTGTGTTATCCAATAGCCTCATATAGTGTGTTATCCAACAGCCTCATATAGTGTGTTATCCAATAGCCTCATACAGTGTGTTATCCAATAGCATCACACAGTGTGTTATCCAATAGCATCACACAGTGTGTTATCCAATAGCCTCATACAGTGTGTTATCCAATAGCCTCACACAGTGTGTTATCCAATAGCCTCATACATTGTGTTATCCAATAGCATCACACAGTGTGTTATCCAATAGCCTCACACAGTGTGTTATCCAATAGCCTCATACAGTGTGTTATCCAATAGCCTCACACAGCGTGTTATCCAACAGCCTCATATAGTGTGTTATCCAATAGCCTCATATAGTGTGTTATCCAACAGCCTCATATAGTGTGTTATCCAATAGCATCATACAGTGTGTTATCCAATAGCCTCATACAGTGTGTTATCCAATAGCATCACACAGTGTGTTATCCAATAGCCTCACACAGTGTGTTATCCAATAGCCTCATATAGTGTGTTATCCAATAGCATCACACAGTGTGTTATCCAATAGCCTCATACAGTGTGTTATCCAATAGCCTCACACAGTGTGTTATCCAATAGCATCACACAGTGTGTTATCCAACAGCCTCATATAGTGTGTTATCCAATAGCCTCACACAATGTGTTATCCAATAGCCTCATACACTGTGTTATCCAATAGCCTCATACAGTGTGTTATTCAATAGCATCATACAGTTTGTTATCCAATAGCCTCATACAGTGTGTTATCCAATAGCATCACACAGTGCGTTATCCAATAGCCTCACACAGTGTGTTATCCAATAGCCTCACACAGTGTGTTATCCAATAGCCTCATATAGTGTGTTATCCAATAGCCTCACACAGTGTGTTATCCAATAGCAATCATACAGTGTTTTATCCAATAGCCCATACAGTGTGTTATCCAATAGCATCACACAGTGTGTTATCCAATAGCCTCACACAGAGTGTTATCCAATAGCCTCATATAGTGTGTTATCCAATAGCATCACACAGTGTGTTATCCAATTGCCTCATACAGTGTGTTATCCAATAGCAACACACAGTGTGTTATCCAATAGCCTCACACAGTGTGTTATCCAACAGCCTCATATAGTGTGTTATCCAATAGCCTCACACAGTGTGTTATTCAATAGCCTCATATAGTGTGTTATCCAATAGCCCCATACAGTGTGATATCCAATAGCATCACACAGTGTGTTATCCAATAGCCTCATACAGTGTGTTATCCAATAGCCTCACACAGTGTGTTATCCAATAGCCTCATACAGTGTGTTATCCAATAGCCTCATACAGTGTGTTATCCAATAGCATCACACAGTGTGTTATCCAATAGCCTCATACAGTGTGTTATCCAATAGCCTCACACAGTGTGTTATCCAATAGCCTCATACAGTGTGTTATCCAATAGCCTCATACAGTGTGTTATCCAATAGCCTGATACAGTGTGTTATCCAATAGCCTCATACAGTGTGTTATCCAATAGCCTCACACAGTGTGTTATCCAATAGCATCACACAGTGTGTTATCCAATAGCCTCACACAGTGTGTTACCCAATAGCCTCATACAGTGTGTTATCCAATAGCCTCACACAGTGTGTTATCCAATAGCCTCA
>NW_024740461.1:0-5609 GCF_018991925.1 Homarus americanus | reverse complement strand
TGATATTGGAGAGCATCAACATTTTTAAATCGGACGCAACTCTTTCATTAATTTTCATAGAAGCAAAACTGCTGATATTAATCGTCAAACATTTAATTAGAATATTTAGGCACCATAGAGGAATTGGGTATATGTAAGAGGATAAAGTTAGAAATGTGAAGAGAAAAAATCATAAAAGTGCGGTTAAATACTTATGATCACACACACACACACTCACTCACTCACTCACTCACTCACTCACTCACTCACACACACTCACACTCACACACACACACACACACCTCTCTGCCTCTCCATGCTCTGCCAAGTCTAACATCAACTATTCAATTTATTGTTTTTCTCTTTTTATATTTTCTCTTCTGTGTGAAATTGTTTGTTCACCTTTATTGACTTGACCATTTTTCCACGTTTTCCTTAGTCTACCCTTTATTTTTATTTGTCCAAACGTTTTTCTTAATTTCTCTCTCCCTTTGTATTCTTTATCTCCTTTTTATTTATTTTTTTTCAATTGTGTGTTTTCTTTTGGTTAGTTCACTCAATTCGGGTTTCTTTGTTATATCTTTGACAATTTATTTATTTTTCTAATGCTACTTCCTACTTTTATATTCTTCTTTTATTTTCATTTTCTTCTGCTCATTCGTTTTCTTTCTCTATATCTAATGTTTTTCTGTTATGTTAATTCTACTTTATTAACGTGTGGCTTTTATCCTCACGTGCCACAAGTCGAAGAACAGAGCCACACACATATATCCATCTCTTCCTCCTCTTCCTCCTCCTCTTCCTCCTCCTCTTCCTCCTTTTCTTCCTCCTCCCCTCCTCCTATCCCTATCTTTCATTGCCTCACCATCCATACCTTCCTTCTTGGTAGTGTTCTCCTTCTCCTTACTATGCTTATCGTCCTCTTGATCATTAACCGTCCCTTCCTCCTCGCTGGTCTACATCCCCTCTTCCTCCTCCTCCTCTTCCTTCTGCAGGAAGACCCCCTGTCGCCCCCTGCTGGAGTGGGAGTAATGAGACTGGAGGAGCCAGCTGGGTTACCTGGGGCTAGTCGGGCCGTCAAGCTCGCTCAGGTAGTATTAATTAGCTCGCCCCCACCTGACTTAGTTGATATACATGGCCTGCTGTTGCTGCCCTCGTCATCTGCACCCACCACCACCAACCCACCTGATAACTCCCACCCATTACCCTCCCCCACCTGCACCACCAACTCAACTGATAACTCTTACCTGCACCCATTACAATCCCAACCTCTTCCCATTACCCTCGTCACCTGTATCCATTACCTGGACCCACCTACATCCACTAGCAGACAACAACACCCACACCTCTACGTACAATGACCGAAAATCTTCAATACTTACCTCTTCCCACGTCAATCGCCTGACGACCTATACCAATAAGCAAAATGTGGAAATCACTTAACAGGAGACGCAGGGCTTGTAGTTCTCCAGGGGCCCATTTCCGACGCCAGGCGATGTAGGGTTATGGCCTGACGATCCTGTAATAACATATACATTCTGGGGTTTCACAGGAGCCCCCGTATTGGACAAAGTGTCTGGTAGAGACGTGTTCTGCTGCTCCCGACTACAATAACAGTACAAATTTCGGACATTACGCTAGAGTGAGTTTATGTTAGGACCAGTCCACGCTCTACTCCCTCCCCCCCCCTACTCCCCTACCATCTCTCTCTCTCTCTCTTATTATTCTATTCTTGTTGTGTTAACGTATACGGTGTGTTTTGTGTATTCCCCTACCTTAAATGTTCTTATCTCGGTTGTAAGTTTTAACATGTCCGACAGCAGGATGTGAGGCCAAACCTGCAACAGCTGGCCTCTAGTTGTATCCTGTGTTTTGTACAAGATAATAACAGAAAACTAATAACAACATCGAGTGAATACAGGACAAGGGGGGCAAGATCACATCGTACAAAAATTCCAATGTACAATTTATCCCTGGAGGAAATCCTACAATGCACTTTTTCCCACGGTGCAAAAATGTTACCACATAATACACCACTAAACAAAGTCTCATAATAAGTAAGTCTGTTTGTGTTAGAATCCGAGTGAGAAAAGAGTTACTGTCTTCCTACTTGTGGTTTAAAGATTCAGACGGTCAAAGGTCACTATTATCTACATGATATGGCACCTCACTCGAGTGCAGCTGACTCATGGTGTGGTGAGTGGGATATACAGTAGTTGTGCTACTGCTGCGAAACGTTGTGTTGATGTTGGTGCCAGACGCTCCCATCGAAGCCAATCATCCATAGGTCTGGAACAGCGGGAAGGGAATGTATATGTATTTTATTTTTTTTTTGGGGGCGGAGGGAGGGCGGAGGGGGGGGAGGGTGTGCCTATTATTTTTTCTCATTTTTTTCTCTCTATAACAAGGGCGCAGCGTTTGGCTGTTATATATATTTAGCTGTTTGTTTCCTCAGCCAAAACAGTGCAGTTTTGATATTGGCCAACACGGCAAAGTCACTCACCGTTGACTAACTTCAGTAATTCTTCAACTAGCAACACACGCTCAAACTTTTTTGTATCGTCATTGTTACATTTTACGAGATACTTTTACTTATTAAAAAGAGTTAAATTTTTACTCTGGTCTGTTGAAGTAATGCAGGGTCGTTTTATACACTCCATATATATATATATATATATATATATATATATATATATATATATATAAATGCAAGTAAATCACTGTAGGTGCGCGTGATCTAGGTGTATGCTGATAACCACAAGGAAAGAAGAAAACACGAAGCTCCCAAGCGCTTTCGTGTAATTCACATCTTCAGGGGTGAGTACAGACTAAAGACCTTGGTTTGTATTTCTCTTTAGTCTGTACTCACCCCTGAAGATGTGAATTACACGAAAGCGCTTGGGAACTTCGTGTTTTCTTCTTTCCTTGTGGTTATCAGTATATAAAAAAAAAAAAAAAATATATATATATATATATATATATATATATATATATATATATATATATATATATATATATATATATATATATATATATATATATATATATATATATATATATATATATATATATATATATATATATATATATATATACATATACATATATATATAAAATCAACACCTCACCCGCCAGGATTCGAACCAACAGCCCACGATCAGACCAGGAACTCTATTCTTCAGACCACCACAGGTACTAAAACAGCTTCCTGGCGGTGAGGTGATTATCTTGAAGAAGTCCGCGTGCTTTTATTGGCTAATGAAATATATATATATATATATATATATATATATATATATATATATATATATATATATATATATATATATATATATATATATATATATTTATATATATATATATATATATATATATATATATATAAATATATATATATATATATATATATATATATATATATATATATATATATATATATATATATATATATATATATATATATACAGATATATATAGATATTGGCATATTTTTGACATGCAGCGTGAAGCACGTGAATGGAGACTTGTCAGAATCCTTACTGTTCCAAGCACACAATATTGAGACGATGTATTATATAATATCATAATGTGTTTTATTCGTTATGTTATTGAGACGAATTTGAAATTAGTTTGATGTTAAGCTAGATCATCATCCTTGTGATAATTGAGGGACTTAAATTACAACCTGGTAATGTTAATTCATTTTACTTAAACACTAAAGAAATAAGCGCCGTCAAAGGTTAAACTATTTTAATGAAAAGAAAATCCATGGCGACACTATTATATCAAATACTATTTAGTCTCGGTGTAAGATTATACAAAGCCTTGGTGGTGTACGGTCAGGCGCACTGATACACGCTCTACAGTATATTCTATGAGGACACAAACCCTGTACAGTAAATTCGAAGATGTGAACTTCCCACTGTGACTATAAGAAACGCCCTCCCTCATAATAGTAACTTCACATATACCTCTATAAATGTCACAGATCTTAGAGTTGTTAATAAAACACTTATTGTGTATTGTATAATATTTAGGCAGCCTCTTTCTCTCATGCATATAAATACAGTTTATTTCACTGTAAATACAACAAATCTTAGGGTGAAATATGTATAATACTCCTTATGCTGTCATAACGTAAAGGCAAGTTTTATCCAGAAAAAATATCTCCCTAAGTCAAGCAAATTAACTCTGAACTCATTTTAAATTTGCAAAACAAGTAATAAAACCTATAGACAAATCCAGTGATCTAACACCCAGCGAGTGAGTAGGTCCCTCTTGACCGCTGGAAGATACAAACTAGTCCCTCTACAGCGGACGTAAACAAACTCTTATTGTATAAAATAATTTTAGGTGATTTTTAGTCCCCAAATAAATTATACTCTTAAGCATTTTACTGACCATCGAAATCAGTAATGGGAGGTGTAAATTGCCCCAAAAACTATAGCGCTTGTGTCACTTACTCCATAATGGTAGTAGTTGTGTCAATTGCCCCATAAACTGCAATGGTTGTGTCACTTATCCTATGAAAACCAATCCTAATGTACCCTAATCCTCGTGCCCTCACTCCTAATCGGGTTAGGTTAGGACCCCAAATGGACCAGCTGGTGGTACACTTGACCTCAGACCACCTGCAGTAGGTACGTCACTTGACATGTATATTTGAATGATCTTCTGACACCCGAAAATTTGAGGTTTTTGACCCAACATATCTCCAAGAAATTTATTTCCTTTACTTCACATGGCCAGGAAATTTTAGTAAGAGGTTATTTAAATGACGTTGATGTAAATATTACTAACTGTCGAATATTTTGCCTCGTAGTTGACTGACACGATGAAACGAGGCAATCAGTGGGGCCAGATAGTTAACAGGAGGTATAGTTGGTGTGATAAGGGTAGTTCCGGTGGAGATAATGGGCCTGTTGTTGATAGTTAAGGACCAGCAAGAGGTCGTTAGGAACTACAGTTACATTGACCCTTGGGATAAATTAGCCCCATAACGACTCTACACCCATGACGTTTGAAACTAAGGGGGCTACTGCAGAAGAGGAGGGGCTATAAGAGAAGAGAAGGGTCTAGAGGAGAAGAGGAGGGGCTATAGGAGAAGAGGAGAGGCTACTGGAGAAGAGGAGGGGCTATAAGAGAAGAGAAGGGTCTAGAGGAGAAGAGGAGGGGCTATAGGAGAAGAGGAGAGGCTACTGGAGAAGAGTAGGGGCTATAAGAGAAGAGAAGGGTCTAGAGGAGAAGAGGAGGGGCTATAGGAGAAGAGGGGCTACTGGAGAAGAGGAGGGCTATAAGAGAAGAGAAGGGCTCCAGAGGGAGAAGAGGGGGGGCTATAGGAGAAGAGGAGAGGCTGGAGAAGAGGAGGGGCTAAGAGAAGAGAAGGGTCTAGAGGAGAAGAGGAGGGGCTATAGGAGAAGAGGAGGGCTACTGCAGAAGAGGAGGGGCTATAAGAGAAGAGAAGGGTCTAGAGGAGAAGAGGAGGGGCTATAGGAGAAGAGGAGAGGCTACTGGAGAAGAGGAGGGCTATAAGAGAAGAGAAGGGTCTAGAGGAGAAGAGTAGGGGCTATAGGAGAAGAGGAGAGGCTACTGGAGAAGAGGAGGGGCTATAAGAGAAGAGGAGGGGCTAG
>NW_024740460.1:0-113703 GCF_018991925.1 Homarus americanus | reverse complement strand
CCCCCCACCACCCCCGCCACCACCCCCCCACCACCACACCCCCCACCACCACCCTCCACCCACCACCACCCTCCCCCCCACCACCACCCTCCCCCACACCACCACCCTCCCCACTCCGCCACCATCCTCCCCCACCACTACCCCACCCCCACCACAACCCTCCCCCACCCACCATCACTCCCTCCCCCACCCACCATCACCTCCCACCACCACCTCTCCCAACCACCACCTCCCACCACTCCCCCTCCCCCCACCCACAACCACCTCCCCCCACCCACCACCACCCCTCCCCCTGCCACCATCCTCCCCATCACCACCCCCCCCCTACCCCCTCCCCATCCACCACCACCTTCCTACCACCCCTCCCCCCCACCACTGTCCCCCCACCATACCCTCCCCCACCCACACCACCACTCTCCCCTGCCACCACCCCCTACCACCACCCCTCCCCCACCCACCCCCTCCCCACCACCACCTCCCCACCACCACCCTCCCCCCACCACCCCCTCCACCCACCACTACCCTCCCCCACTCCACCACCACCTCCCCACCCCCACCATCCTCCACCACCACCCCCACCCCACCACAACCTCCCCCCACCCACCATCACCCTCCCCCACCCACCATCACCCCCCCACCACCACCTCCCCAACCACCACCCCCCACACCACTACCTCCCCCCCACCCACCACCACCACCCTCCCCCACCACCACCCCTTCCCCCACCACCACCCTCCCACCACCACCCTCCCCCACCACCACCCTCCCCAACCACCACCCTCCCCCCACCACCACCCTCCCCACCACCACCTCCCACCACCACCTCCCCCCACCACCACCTCCCCACCACTCTCCCACCACCCCCTCCCCCCACCCCCTATTTAACCCTCATCACTATTGATTATTATTGGTGACCATACGGACGTGTTGTGTTAGCCTAGTGCCACCCTTCCACGCCTGCCACCCACCACCCACCAAACCACCCACTGCCCCCAAACCACCCAGCAAACCACCCACCACCCACCTCCTTCCTCTTGAGATAGATAGCTAGATAGATAGATAGATAGATAGATAGATAGATAGATAGGATACCAAAATATTAGACATACAGACACACACATAAGCACAGAGTGACTGTTAGATTATGAGACATTAAAATATATTGTAAATAATTACATTTATATAGAAAAGTTGTTATAGGGGAAGGAGTGTCCGTATTTCAGGGTCATAATTGCTGTGTTATAGGAAAAAGCCTTATGTCCTTATTTCTAGGTTCACGTCCGTGTTAGGGGAAAGTTTAAGTGTCTTATTTCAGGTCATAACGTCTGTGTTATAGACGAGGGAGCCATAAGTGTCCTTATTCTGGGTCATATCGTCCGTGTTATAGGAAAAAAGCCTTAAGTGTCCGTATTTCAGGTCATAACGTCCATGTTATAGGGAAAAAGCCTTAAGTGTCCTTATTTCAGGGTCATAACGTCCATGTTATAGGGAAAAAAGCCTTAAGTGTCCTTATTTCAGGGTCATAACGTCCGTGTTATAGGGAAAAAGCTAGTGTCCTTATTTCAGGGTCATAACGTCCGTGTTATAGGAAAAAGCCTTGTGTCCTTATTTCAGGGTCATAACGTCTGTGTTATAGACGAGGAGCCTTAAGTGTCCTTATTTCAGGGTCATATCGTCCGTGTTTAGGAAAGCCTTAAGTGTCCGTATTTGTATATAACGTCCATGTTAGGAAAGCCTTAAGTGTCTTATTTCAGGGTCATAACGTCCGTGTTATAGGGGAAAAAAGCCTTAAGTGTCCTTATTTCAGGGTCATATCGTCCGTGTTATAGGGGAAAAAGCCTTAAGTGTCCGTATTTCAGGGTCATAACGTCTGTGTTATAGACGAGGGAGCCTTAAGTGTCCTTATTTCAGGGTCATATCGTCCGTGTACGTAAATAATATAACCGTCCGTCACACACAGCACCTATCATGTTGACTCATTATCCTGGTAAAAAAAAATATATATTATTGATCATTATTTAAGGGATTTGTGTGTTTATGTAATGCGTGTTTATTTTCCATTAACATTTGTAAACATTAAGAATTATAGAAGAGTAAACATTATTAAGCTTTTTAGTTGGGATAATTTGGTTTGATGGTGATGTAGGTCTTCTGTCTGTCTGTTCGTTCGTCTGTCTGTCTGTCTGTCTTCGTCTTTACCTTTTCGTATCATCTATTTTCTTCCTTTCTCTCTCCTATTCTTCCTTTCTCCCTCCTCCTCTTCTCTTCTCTCCCTTCCCCATTCCCCTTCTCTCTCCTCCTTCTCCTTCCTTCCCCCTTCTCCCTTCCCTTCCTCTTACTCCACCTCAAGGTTCAGTCACCCTATGGGCTGTATATGAGACGAATCCGATAAATTTACCCACTATAATTTGTACAAAGGGCAAGGCTTTGAGTTAGTAGGGAATGTGGGTTAAAATACTAAAGACACTTAAAAAAAACTTTGTAAACCTGACCTAAATCTTGTTTAACCTTATAATCCGAAACTAAAACCCACCATATTGGAGTTTTGGTGTTTAGTGTGAGAGATGGTGGTTTTGCGTTTAGATGTGCCGTGTTCTTGTGTTTAGTATGTGACGGTGATGTTTCAGTGTTTAGTATATGATTTGTGTTGTTTTGATGTTTAAATTTGTTGGTGTTTTTTTATGGCATTTAGTACGTATTGGTGTTGTTTTCAGTTTAGCATGTGTTGGTGTTGTTTTGTGTTTAGATGCGGTGTTGTTTCAGGTTTAGTATGACGTGTTGTTTTCGGTGTTTAGTATGTGACGGTGTTTGCTTGATGTTTAAATTGTTGGTGTTTTTATCGGCATTTAGCATGTATTGTTTTTGTGTTAGCATGTGTTGTGGTTTGTTTTAGTTGCGGTGTTGTTTATGTTTTATGTGACGGTGTTGTTTCGGTTTAGTAGACGTGTTTTTGATGTTTAAATTCGTTGTTATTCGCATTTAGCATGTATTGGTGTTGTTTTCGGTGTTTAGCATGTGTTGGTGTTGTTTTCGGTGTTTAGTAAGTAGCGGTGTTGTTTTCGGTGTTCAAATATGGAGAGATCCATAAACTCAAAAGTGATTCTTGACCTTTTATAAGGAGAAAAGATTATGGTTTCAGTTGTTCTAGGGAACTAATATTGTGAGTAATTTATCTGTTAAATTTCTGAAAATATATCTAATGATTTAAATGAAAGGAATAAATTATGTTTAGTTATTCTTTCTCCCATGAGACTCAATATATAAGTAGGTGTTGGCAACGTTTAATTGTTATTATTATTATTATTATTATTATTATTATTATTATTATTATTATTATTATTATTATTATTATTATTATTATTATTATTATTATTATTATTATTGTTATTATTATTATTATTATTATTGTTAATTCATAAGATTACATTCATTACACTTAAATATTTTTTTACATTTTCTTTACCTTAAGAGAAAACGATTAATATTTTTATTTACAGGATAACTTAAGTAAAATGAATGATTCTTGATAATAATAGACGTCTCCAATAACAGATGTCTTGGCTGTAATGTAAAAGTCTTTCGTGAAGGAATTACACTGGCTGAGTCCACTATAGTCTTCAGCGCAGAGTGACCGAGAAAATATTACTGTATAGTCACTCAGTCATAGAGGTGATGTATAGAGGATCAATAACGTGGATCCCTCTCTCTCTCTCTCTCTCTCTCTCTCTCTCTCTCTCTCTCTTCTCTCTCTCTCTCTCCTTGTCTCTCTCTCTCTCTCTCTCTCTCTCCTGTCTCTCTCTCTCCCCTTGTCTCTCTCTCTCTCTCTCTCTCTCTCCTTGTCTCTCTCTCTCTCTCTCTCTCCTTGTCTCTCTCTCTCTCTCTCTCCTTGTCTCTCTCTCTCTCTCCTCTCCTTGTCTCTCTCTCTCTCTCTCTCTCCTTGTCTCTCTCTCTCTCTCTCTCTCCTTTCTCTCCTTGTCTCTCTCTCTCTCTCCCTTGTCTCTCTCTCTCTCCTCTCTCCCCTGATTGTTGGTATTGCACAGCCTCGCGTTAGGAGCCTGTTATCTGGTAATTTTACTGTACTTGTGTGTAATAGCTACAATTGGGACAAATAACCAGGACGCTTGATAAGTACAGAGAGGCTCTGCTGTAGTCACTGGTCAACACTGTAGCTGCAGTGGCTAGCTAGACCAAGGGCCCTATACCAAGGGCCTCACACATAGACTTAGCGGCTGTAGGTCGAAATACTTGCCCAGTGATTATTTTGGGAGGGTGTGTGGGGAGCGTGAGGGAGCGAGACCATCAACAGGGAAGATCAACAGATCCTTCTGACAGCTCCGCCTCCAGGCAATCTTTTCTGTAATGGACCTGAATGAGATTGTCCCAACAGTTAGGTTATTTGTGAGTCCTTGTGGGAGCTGCTCTTAGTGGATAGGTTAGGTTAGGTTAGAACTTGTCACATGGATAAAACGGTTTAGTAATGGTGAGGACCAACAGGGAAATCACAGACATGTTAAGTGTTGATTTATTCAATTAGCTTTTTAATAATGGTTCCCCAGAGAGATTTTATGAAACTTATGTCGTTACAACTCTCAACAGCTCCCTAGCCTCAGCAGCACCGCCACTGAAGGCGTCATCTACTCTACAGACACAAGACATGTTAGTTTTCTCTTAGGAACAAGATTAATAAACTTAATGATATCTACTCACAAAGTTATATTCAGTATCCAAATTTCTGTTAAAAACTTAGAGTGAGATATTTGATGCCCACACACCTATAGTCACCAGTTTACGTGTGGTAGTTGTTGGGCATCACGTATTGGTGAGGAAAAAACACACTTCAAGACACGCTGTCACCAACACTGGTCGGCCAGTTCGCACAGGTGTATTATCACCCATCATAGAACCTCTCCTTCTGTATAAACTAAACCTGCTGTCAGTAACCTGGCCCCGTGTGAGCTGTTGCATTGATATTAAGGTGTGTGTGTGTGTGTGTGTGAACTTCAATACAGATGACTCTCACTTCGTTGCTCACACTGAACGCGACCTACAGGAGATCCTGAACACCTACGCAAATGCGTATACACACTTCGGCCTTGAAGTGAATGTACGTAAGATCTGGATTCTCTTTCAACCTGCCCCTGGTTCAGCCACATCCCCACCATCCATCCATCCATCCATCCATCCATCCATCCATCCATCCATCCATCCATCCATCCATCCATCCATCCTTCTAACCGCCCTACCCTCTCTAATGTTATCCACTTTCGGTATCTGGTCCCATCTGCCCACCACCGTGGACATCGATGAAGTGGTAAGTAAATTAACCAATTTGTGTTATTAAAATTAATTTTATTGGAATTAGTTAATTTTACCGCCACACCACCCCATTAAGTACTGTACTGCGGTGTCTCCCATGACCCATTTAGTTTAAAACTCGGGTTGAAGCACGACGGCCCACATCAAGGGAAGATGTTGTTTAATAATACGGGCATCAGCATCGGATCAGATGTACATCTCAAGCCTATGGCAGACTCCGTACCCGTATCTTCTGCTGTAGGGAGCTGAGATTATCTACAAAGTTACACGTATATCGAGCAGTGGTCCTCCCCACCCTGCTATATGGCAGCGAGACATGGGTTACATACAGGAGGCACATCAAAGCACTTGAAAACTTGCGCAAACGTAGTCTACGTTCCATCCTCCGAGTTCGCTGGGAAGACAAGAGAACAAATGCCAGTATTCTTGCTGACACCAACTGTAGGAGCATCGAGGCTTACTATTATCCATGAACAAATATGCCGGACTGGCCATGTTACCCGCATGGACGACAGTAGACTGCCAAAGCAGCTACTTTACAGTCACCCAACGAATAGTAAACGTAACGCCGGCGGGCAACTGAAAAGGTATAAGGATAATCTTAAGACAAATCGACCCCCTCACCTGGGAAATGATTACCCCACATCGTAACGCTTGGAGTAGTACCACACGAGAAGGTGTCAATACTTTCGAGTTAGCCCAACTACAAACCGAGACAGACAAGCGCCAACGCCTGAAAGACGCTGCCGCCGCCCCTCCCGCACTCGACGTAGTCCCCCACATGTGCAACATCTGTGAACAACTCTGCCGGTCCCGTATTGGTCTCTTTAGTTACCTTAAAACATCGACATCCTCGATTCCAAGTGACAGCAAAGTAGTAGTAGTAGTGTGTGTGTGTGTGTAATAATAATAATAATAATAATAATAATAATAAACGATTTATTAATAGAGTTGCAGCCGGTGGCTGAAAATATACAAACTTACATGTGATTTAGACATAATGATATGCGTTCAATACATTTACAGGGCTGTACAGTACATAAATCAGGAGTTGTTTATTATTTTAACAATAGATGGGATGGTGCTATTCTTATATCTATCGGTGTGGGCTCTTATGGGCTGAATTTTGTTGTAGTGGCGGACTGGGCGAGGTGGGTGGGGGACTGCCGGTGGCAGAAGGTGGCGATGACGAGGGTGGTGCAATAGTTGGCTGCCAAACCCTTCCAGTGCTTGGTGGTGGAGGTCACTGAGGGATGGCATTTCCAGGGTGGAGATTGCGTTGGTGTAGCCGGAGTAGTCAGCGCCGAGCATGATTCTGGAGGCCCTTTTCTGTACCTTCTCTAGCTGACATTGTTGGGTGGAGTTGAGGGAAGACGACCAGGCTGGTGACGCATACGTTAGTTTAGGGAGAATTAAGGCGTTGTAGATAGTCCTCAGCTCTGGCGTGGGTGTCCCAAGTGACCTAAGTCGTCGTAGCATGTAGAGACGGTACGAGGCTGCCTTGACTGTGTTATTTACATGGGCCTTCCAGTCAAGTTTGTTGTCTATAGTAACACCCAGGAGTTTGGCAGACTGCACCAGCTGGAGAGGATGGGCACCCACTGTGACTGCTGGGGCTTGCACTGGAGTGGTGGCGGTATTGATGTGCATGACTACGGTTTTGGTGTGGTTGATGGTGACCTTGTTCTCTGTAGTCCATGCCTGTAGCCTGTCCAGGGTGCCTTGTAGTGATGAGTAGTCTGGTGTGGTGTTGTCCACTGAAACCCCCCACAGTGCAGTCATCCACGTACTTCCACCTGTGAGGAGTGTCCAATAGAGCGTCGTTGATCAGGATGAGGAAGCACAGTGGTCCCATCTTGGTCCCCTGGGGAACACCGCAGGTGAGGTGTTGGAATGTGGAGACCAAGCCCTGATACCTCACTGCCTGGCGGCGTCCACTCAAGAAATCAGTGAGCCATGAGACCAGGTTGGTGGGTAGCCCTAGTGCAATGGCCTTGTTGATAACAGTGCAGTGATCAACAAGGTCAAAGACCTTCCTGAAGTCAACAAGGGCAACGGCCAGTGATGTATTACGTTTCTGCGGGTTTTTGTGCAGAAAATCCAGAAAGCTCATTAAGCAGTGTGATGTAGAGGAGGTCCTCATATTGCCAAATTGCTGTGGATCAATTGACTGATAGATTCTGGCAAATGCCCACTCAAAAACAAAGTCCTCACTTTGTGTGTATAATAATAATATTAATAATAATTAACGGTTTATTGAAAAAATTCTGCAGCCCGAAGGCTGAAAATATACATTGGACATAAATGACTTATTACATACATTGGTGGTTTAACAAAAGCCTTCATTAGAGAAAGGTAAAGGAACATACAGTGAACAGACAGATTAATGTAGGTGTTGACCAGCAAACTCGTAGTGTAGTAACTACCTCCCAGTTGGTGTTAGGAGGAACTCACGTGGTGTAGTAGTTCCTTCAGATGGTGTTATGAGGGACCTGGCGTGGTGTAGTAATTCCCTCGCAGATGGTGTTATGAGGGGCCTCACGTGGTGTGGTAATTCCCTCACAGATGGTGTTATGAGGGACCTCACGTGGTGTAGTAATTACCTCACAGATGGTGTTATGAGGGACCTCACGTGGTGTAGTAATTACCTCACAGATGGTGTTATGAGGGGCCTCACGTGGTGTAGTAACTCCCTCACAGATGGTGTTATGAGGGTTATCACGTGGTGTAGTAATTCCCTCACAGATGGTGTTATGAGGGGCATCACGTGGTGTAGTAACTCCCTCATAGATGGTGTTATGAGGGGCATCACGTGGTGTAGTTATTCCCTCACAGATGGTGTTATGAGGGGCTTGACGTGGTGTAGTAATTCCCTCACAGATGGTGTTATGAGGGACCTCACGTGGTGTAGTAATTCCCTCACATATGGTGTTATGAGGGACATGTGGTGTAGTAATTCCCTCACAGATGGTGTTATATGAGTGAGGTTTGGTCTTAGGCCTTCTTATCGTAGACGGATTAACACATCGCTGGTTGTTTTTGGGTCTCACTGGCCGTTATCACTGGGTACCTGGGACCTCACTGTGTGAAGGTTAACTTGGGTACGACTGTTACTGTTGAGTTGTTCTCACTGTCTTAAGCACTGTTCACTACTGTTCACCTCTGTTTAACACTGGTTCCGTTCCTTTCCTAAATGAAATTGTAACTTCTGGCGAGAACTTGTTGATATTCCGGTGGGGAGAAGGGTTCAGGGGAGGGGGTTGGTATGGGCCAACTTAACAGTTGACCTGGCTGCTCCCAGAGGAGCGCCAGGTACGTCTTGACCCTTCGGTGGTCAAGGATGTAGTGTGTGTGTGTGTGTGTGTGTGTGTGTGTTATACTAAGGTACCAGCACCTACCAACGTCAATATACTGTAAGTGGATCCGTAAATACGACCAATAAAGTGGAATTTTTTTCACTACTGAAAAGTTGAATCAATTCGTAATTTTCCTTTACTCAATTAAGTAAGTTGTTATATTCAAGGTAATAACCATAGCTGAAGTAAGCACGCCACCAACACCTCTCTCAGTATTCTGTTTGAGCGTTTGTCTGTCGTCACTCCCCACCCTAACACATTATATCATCAATACCCAAATTACCATAATGACTGACCTTGACACGATATACTCCACCAGCCTTCATATACTTATAAAACCGAAATAAGTCCCCCAGTTTACCATTAAGTGTAATGACAACACTTAACGGTGGGTGGAAGTGCGCCCCTCCTGTGACGTAACGAGGCGATGGTGCCACATAAACCTGCACTGCACGGAGAAGTGGCACCACCGATACGTCATGTTCCTTAAATCAATCTTCTTCATTAAGCTTTGTACAAGAACCTTCACGTGGTAATAGTAACTAATATGGCAGATTATTACAATTTGTTCTGTATATAGTTCATTGATTGGCTTCGTTGAGGACACACACACACACACACACACACACATATACACACACACACACACACACACACACACACACACACACACACACACTTGCATATATAGCCACTTAGTAAGAAGAGAGTGTTTTGTTTACTGGGATTATTATTATTATTATTATTATTATTATTATTATTATTATTATTATTATTATTATTTTATTATTATTATTATTATTATTATTATTATTATTATTATTATTATTATTATTATTATTATTATTATTATTATTATTATTATTATTATTATTATTATTATTATTATTATTATTATTATTATTATTATTATTGGTTTTCCTGATAGCAAACATTTTAGTGTCTCGGTACAAGTCTCTCTCTCTCTCTCTCTCTCTCTCTCTCTCTCTGCATGGGTGGGTGGGTGGGTGGGTGGGTGCGAGAGGCGGTGGGGAGGTAGAGAGCAGCCTCAGTGTCCTAACATCCTGCAGTGAGAGCGGATGTGGTCCTTCTGCTCTCTCTCCCTCGTTCTCTCACTCCCTCCCTCCCGCACAGATCGTCGACTTCACGTAAGTACACACTTATTTAATATTTTATTTAGGGATTCCATTGTTGAAACAGGTGTAAGAGTCAAGTACAGATGTTAATTACAGGTGTAACAACAAAGTACAGGTGTAAAGCACAGGTGTAGGGGTAAAATACAGATGTTTAGATACAGATTACAGATACAGTGTATTTCATGTGATCACTGTACCATCGTAAAGAGCATTGTTAAGTGTACATATAAGTGAAAAGTAGATAAATATTGATGTAAAGTATTAATTCTTGTCTCTTAGGTTGAAAATACAGGTACAGTAACTTGGCTGTAGTGAGGATAACATTAATCACATTATTTGAGTTGATGTGAATGAAGAAACTGTAACCGGATATAAGGTATAAGTTTAGTTACATGATACAGGAACATTAATTTGTATATAGTTATTGGCCCTATAACCTCAGGTGTTATAGTGCGAGTATTGTAATGCCCTAACCTGACCTGACCTGATCTGACCTGACCTGACCTGACCTGACCTGACCTAATCTAACCTAACCAATATCCTGGACGTGGCGCCATAATTTAGATAAGAGTTAAAATATCTACGACAGCTAATTACCAACCAAGGTAGTTAAGTGGCCGCCCTAACTAACATTAACTACTATATCACACGTTTTAAAAGCTCCAATTTCTTAGCCTTAGTTATAATGGTATTTGTTGCTTAACTCAATGGACCTTTTTTTTTAATTACTGTGGAAGAAATGGACCTTTTTTAATAACTGGAAGAAATGGAACTTTTTTAATAACTGTGGAAGAAATGGAACTTTTTTTAATAACTGTGGAAGAAATGGACCTTTTTTTAATTACTGTGGAAGAAATGGAACTTTTTTAATAACTGTGGACGAAATGGACCTTTTTTTAATTACTGTTGACGAAATGGACCTTTTTTTAATTACTGTGGAAGAATTGGAACTTTTTTTAATTACTGTGGAAGAAATTGACCTTTTTTTAATTACTGTTGACGAAATGGACCTTTATTATTTCTTTCTTTTTCTATTTAATTTTGGTGGAACTTTATAAAATGTTTTTTATTTTATTTAGTCTAATGGAACTTTTTTAGAATATAAATATAATATATAATCATTACAATGGTACCTTGATGATTTTATTTTATTTGTTACAGTGGTACTTGCTGTACTGTCCTTGTTATAGTGGTACCTGCTGTATTGTCCTTGTTACAGTGGTACCTGCTGTATTGTCCTTGTTACAGAGGTACCTGCTATATTGTCCTTGTTACAGTGGTACCTGCTATATTGTACTTGTTACAGTGGTAACTTATGTATTGTCCTTGTTACAGTGGTACCTTCTGTATTGTCCTTGTTACAGTGGTACCTTCTGTATTGTTCTTGTTACAGTGGTACCTTCTGTATTGTCCTTGTTATAGTGGTACCTTCTGTATTGTCCTTGTTACAGCGGTACCTTCTGTATCGTTCTTGTTACAGTGGTACCTTCTGTATCGTTCTTGTTACAGCGGTACCTTCTGTATCGTTCTTGTTACAGTGGTACCTTCTGTATTGTTCTTGTTACAGTGGTACCTTCTGTATCGTTCTTGTTACAGTGGTACCTTCTGTATTGTTCTTGTTACAGCGGTACCTTCTGTATCGTTCTTGTTACAGTGGTACCTTCTGTATTGTTCTTGTTACAGCGGTACCTTCTGTATTGTTCTTGTTACAGTGGTACCTTCTGTATTGTTCTTGTTACAGTGGTACCTTCTGTATTGTTCTTGTTACAGCGGTACCTTCTGTATTGTTCTTGTTACAGTGGTACCTTCTGTATCGTTCTTGTTACAGTGGTACCTTCTGTATTGTTCTTGTTACAGCGGTACCTTCTGTATTGTTCTTGTTACAGTGGTACCTTCTGTATCGTTCTTGTTACAGTGGTACCTTCTGTATTGTTCTTGTTACAGCGGTACCTTCTGTATTGTTCTTGTTACAGTGGTACCTGCTGTATTGTTCTTGTTACAGTGGTACCATCTGTATCGTTCTTGTTACAGCGGTACTTTCTGTATCGTTCTTGTTACAGTGGTACCTTCTGTATTGTTCTTGTTACAGTGGTACCTTCTGTATTGTTCTTGTTACAGTGGTACCTTCTGTATTGTTCTTGTTACAGTGGTACCTTCTGTATTGTTCTTATTGCAGTGGTACCTTCTGTGTGTGCCCATTACAGTGGTGCCTTCTGTATCGTTCTTGTTACAGTGGTACCTTCTGTATTGTTCTTGTTACAGTGGTACCTTCTGTATTGTTCTTGTTACAGCGGTACCTTCTGTATTGTTCTTGTTACAGTGGTACCTTCTGTATCGTTCTTGTTACAGCGGTACCTTCTGTATTGTTCTTGTTACAGTGGTACCTTCTGTATTGTTCTTGTTACAGTGGTACCTTCTGTATTGTCCTTGTTACAGCGGTACCTTCTGTATCGTTCTTGTTACAGTGGTACCTTCTGTATCGTTCTTGTTACAGTGGTACCTGCTGTATTGTTGTTGTTACAGTGGTACCTTCTGTATTGTCCTTGTTACAGTGGTACCTTCTGTATTGTTCTTGTTACAGCGGTACCTTCTGTATTGTTCTTGTTACAGTGGTACCATCTGTATTGTTCTTGTTACAGTGGTACCTTCTGTATTGTTCTTGTTACAGCGGTACCTTCTGTATCGTTCTTGTTACAGTGGTACCTTCTGTATCGTTCTTGTTACAGTGGTACCTGCTGTATTGTTCTTATTACAGTGGTACCTTCTGTATTGTCCTTGTTACATTGGTACCTTCTGTATTGTTCTTGTTGTAGTACCTTCTGTATCGTTCTTGTTACAGTACCTGCTGTATTACGAGTGGTACCTTCTGTATTGTCCTTGTTACAGTGGTACCTTCTGTATTGTTCTTGTTACAGCAGTGTACCTTCTGTATTGTTCTTGTTACCAGTGGTACCCATCTGTATTATTCTTATTACGAAGTGGTACCTTCTGTATTATTCTTATTACAGTGGTACCTTCTGTATTATTCTTTATTACAGTAGTACCTTCTGTATTGTCCTTGTTACAGGTAGTACCTTCTGTATTATTCTTATTACAGCAGTACCTTCTGCTCATCGTTCTTGTTACAGTGGTACCTTCTGTATTGTTCTTGTTACAGTGGTACCATCTGTATTGTTCTTGTTACAGTGGTGCCTTCTGTATTTATTTCTTATTACAGTGGTACCTTCTGTATTGTTCTTGTTACAGTGGTACCTTCTAATGTCCTTGTTACAGTGGGTTGCCTTCTCTTATTGTTCTTGTTACAGCAGTACCTTAACAACTATCGTTCTTACAGTGGTACCCTGCTGCATTGTCCTTCTTACAGTGGTACCTTCTGTATTGTCCTTGTTACAGTGGTACCTGCTGTATTGTTCTTGTTACAGTGGTACCTTCTGTATTGTCCTTATTACAGTGGTACTTGCTGTACTGTTCTTGTTACAGTGGTACCTGCTGTATTGTTCTTGTTACAGTGTTACCTTCTGTATTGTTCTTGTTACAGTGGTACCTTCTGTATTGTTCTTGTTACAGTGGTTCCTGCTGTATTGTCCTTATTACAGTGGTACCTGCTGTATTGTTCTTGTTACAGTGGTACCCTGCTGCATTGTCCTTCTTACAGTGGTACCTTCTGTATTGTCCTTGTTACAGTGGTACCTGCTGTATTGTTCTTGTTACAGTGGTACCTTCTGTATTGTTCTTGTTACAGTGTTACCTTCTGTATTGTTCTTGTTACAGTGGTACCTGCTGTATTGTTCTTGTTACAGTGTTACCTTCTGTATTGTTCTTGTTACAGTGGTACCTTCTGTATTGTTCTTGTTACAGTGGTTCCTGCTGTATTGTCCTTGTTACAGTGGTACCTTCTGTATTGTTCTTGTTACAGTGTTACCTTCTGTATTGTTCTTGTTACAGTGGTACCTTCTGTATTGTTCTTGTTACAGTGGTTCCTGCTGTATTGTTCTTGTTACAGTGATTCCTGCTGTATTGTTCTTGTTACAGTGGTACCTTCTGTATTGTTCTTGTTACAGTGATTCCTGCTGTATTGTTCTTGTTACAGTGGTACCTGCTGTATTGTTCTTGTTACAGTGATTCCTGCTGTATTGTTCTTGTTACAGTGGTACATTCTGTATTGTCCTTGTTACAGTGGTACATTCTGTATTGTCCTTGTTACAGTGGTACATTCTGTATTGTCCTTGTTACAGTGGTACATTCTGTATTGTCCTTGTTACAGTGGTACCTGCAGTATTGTTCTTGTTACAGTGGTACCTGCTGTATTGTTCTTGTTACAGTGGTAACTTCTGTATTGTTCTTGTTACAGTGGTACCTGCTGCATTGTCCTTGTTACAGTGGTACCCTGCTGCATTGTCCTTCTTACAGTGGTACCTTCTGTATTGTCCTTGTTATAGTGTACCTTCTGTATTGTCCTTATTACAGTGGTACCTTCTGTATTAATCCTTGTTACAGTGAGTACCTGCTGTATTATCCCCGTGGTACCTTCTGTTACATGTGTCCTTGTTACTGCTGTATTGTCCTTGTTACAGTGGTACCTGCTGTATTGTCCTTGTTACAGTGGTACCTTCTGTATTGTCCTTGTTACAGTGGTACCTTCTGTATTGTCCTTGTTACAGTGGTACCTTCTGTATTGTCCTTGTTACAGTGGTACCTTCTGTATTGTCCTTGTTACAGTGGTACCTTCTGTATTGTCCTTGTTACAGTGGTACCTTCTGTATTGTTCTTGTTACAGTGGTACCTTCTGTATTGTCCTTGTTACAGTGGTACCTTCTGTATTGTCCTTGTTACAGTGGTACCTTCTGTATTGTCCTTGTTACAGTGGTACTTGTTACAGTGTACCTTCTGTATTGTCCTTGTTACAGTGGTACCTGCAGTATTGTTCTTGTTACAGTGGTACCTTCTGTATTGTCCTTGTTACAGTGGTACCTTCTGTATTGTCCTTGTTACAGTGGTACCTGCTGTATTGTCCTTGTTACAGTGGTACCTGCTGTATTGTCCTTGTTACAGTGGTACCTTCTGTATTGTCCTTGTTACAGTGGTACCTGCTGTATTGTCCTTGTTATAGTAGTACCTTCTGTATTGTCCTTGTTACAGTGGTACCTGCTGTATTGTCCTTGTTACAGTGGTACCTGCTGTATTGTCCTTGTTACAGTGGTACCTTCTGTATTGTCCTTTTTACAGTGGTACCTGCTGTATTGTCCTTGTTACAGTGGTACCTTCTGTATTGTCCTTGTTACAGTGGTACCTTCTGTATTGTCCTTGTTACAGTGGTACCTGCAGTATTGTTCTTGTTACAGTGGTACCTTCTGTATTGTCCTTGTTACAGTGGTACCTGCAGTATTGTTCTTGTTACAGTGGTACCTTCTGTACTTCTTGTTACAGTGGTACCTGCAGTATTGTTCTTGTTACAGTGGTACCTGCTGTATTTTTTGTTACAGTGGAACTTTCACAACACTTCGGTGACTATAAGTTATGTACCACTGTATAATGATGACTAATACAATGTTGAACTAGTGACTCATTGATGACTTACTGATGACTTATTGACTCACTACTGACTACTATGACTCACTGATGACTTATTGACTCACTACTGACTGCTATGACTCACTGATGACTTATTGACTCACTACTGACTACTATGACTCACTGATGACTTATTGACTCACTACTGACTGCTATGACTCACTGATGACTTATTGACTCACTACTGACTGCTATGACTCACTGATGACTTATTACTCACTACTGACTACTATGACTCACTGATAACGTATTGACTCACGACTATGACTCACTGATGACTTATTGACTCAATACTATGACTCACTGATGACTTATTGACTCACTACTGACTACTATGACTCACTGATAACCTATTGACTCACTACTATGACTCACTGATGACTGTCTCACGGCTTCACTTGGGGTAAAAATGAAACTGACGAAGATTTGTCGCACATAATTTTTTGTTTACATTATTTTTGGTTCACGTGAAGATTAAGCACCCTAGGTTAGATACCGTAACACTAACATAACCTGACCTAGCCTAACCTAACCTTACCTAACCTAACCTCACGCTTACCTAACCTCACGCTTACCTAACCTAACCTAACCTAACCTCACGCTTACCTAACCTAACCTAACCTAACCTAACCTCACGCTTACCTAACCTAACCTAACCTAACCTAACCTAACCTCACGCTTACCTAACCTAACCTTACGCTTACCTAACCTAACCTAACCTAACTCCTTCAGGTATTGTTAAAGGAAAATATATACAAATTTTTTGGGGGTTAACTTTCTCTCTCCTCGAAACCATAAACCATGAGGAAAGTTTTAAAACGAGTCATTTTGCAGGAGGCTAGACAAATGAGCCTCCAACACCCGGGATTCTTAAATGCTGCTAAGTTAATTTCTCTTGTACGTACCTTATCGGGTTCACTTAAGACCACGACGTAAAGTTCATTTCTCAAAACTTATTACGAAATTTTTTTACCCTGGATTAAGAATTGATAATGGACCAACAAAACTTAAGCTTTAACTTAGAGATGTTAAGTTCGATTCTCAAAGGTTATTACGATAAATTACCTCATTTCTGGATGTTTGCCAATGTTTACACAGTTTGGTGACTTTCAGTGTTAAATTAAGGGTTAGGTTAGGTTACGTTACGTTAGCCCTGCGAGTATTCCCACAGTCTTGATGGTATGGTATATGGCAGGCCCGTTGGGTTGGCTTACTTGACTTGATCTGAGAGTGGGAAGGCTGCTATTAAAGACAGGTAGAGTGGTAATTACCTGGCCATTTGTTTTACCGTATTACGGGTGTGTGTGTGTGGAATAATAATATTAATAATAATAATAATAATAATAATAATAATAATAATAATAATAATAATAATAATAATAATTAACGGTTTATTGAAAGAGCATAGCAGCCAGAAGGCTGAAAATATACAGTTACATAATTGGGGAATGAGTTTCGATTTACAAATAATATACAAGTAACATAAGTGATACAAATAAGATATAAAATAACTAGATGGGAAAAAGCTCAAACTTTAGGGCATTTCAACATAGTTACAGTGCAAGAAGTGGGATTTCCTGGGAGTGAATACACTGGTTTATTACAAGTTGTTGATAATTTTTACAATGGTTGGGACTGGGTTGTTCTTTTAACGATCAGTTCGTGCACGCATGGGCTGGATGCGGTTGTGGATGTCGAACAGCAATTCTCGGGCGAGGGATCTCAGGTGGTAGTAGGAGCCGGTGTCGAGGATGGTGCAGAAGCTTCTTACCAAATTTGCAGATGAGGTCGTGGTGATGGTCAGTGAGAGTCGAAAGGGTCAGTGTGTTGAGCGCTTCTTGATATGTGGAGTAGGAAGGGGAGAGAATAATCTTGCATGCCCTCTTTTGCACTTATTCTAGGTGTTTACGTTGTGTGGCATTTAGGGAGGAAGACCAGGTAGGGGAGGCATAGGTGAGCTTAGGAAGTGTGAATGTTGAGTAAACACTGAGGAGCTCGGTTGCAGGAACTCCGAGGGACTTGAGTCGGCGGAGGAGGTGGAGACGGAAACTGGAGGATTTGACAACTTCACTGACGTGTGGGTTCCAATTTAGTTTGTTGTCTATGGTGACGCCGAGGAGCTTAGTGGAATCTACAACCTGGAGTGTGTTGGGACCTAAAGTGATGGAAGGGGGTGGGACAACGTCGGAGGAGAGGTTGATGTGCATAACAATGGTCTTAGTATGGTTGATGGTGACATGGTTGTTGGTGGCCCAGTTTTGGAGACTGTTCAATAAATCCTGAAGGGCGGTATAGTCGGGAGCAGACTTGTTGACGCTGATCCCAATGGTGGAGTCGTCGACATATTTCCAGCGAGCAGGGGTTTCTCTTAGGGCATCATTGAAAAGCATAAGGAAGCAGAGTGGTCCCATCTTGGTGCCTTGGGGGACGCCACAGGTGAGTGACTGAAAGGTGGAGACAGCCCCTCGGAAGCGTACAGCTTGGCGTCGGTCACTGAGGAAGTCTGTAAGCCATGGTATAAGACTTCCCCGAAGCCCGAGGTCAATAGCTTTGTTGATGATTAAACTGTGGTCGACTAGGTCGAAGGCTTTAGTGAAATCAATGAAGGCGACAGCTACAGACGTTTTTCGTTTCTCGAGATGGCGGTATATGTAATCGAGAAAGCTGACAAGGCAGTGAGTGGTGGAGGAAGTTTTCATATTATCAAATTGCCGAGGGTCTACGACTCCTGCAATATCAGCATAAGACCAGTCAAACACAAAACTTTTACAGACTAGGCTGGGTATTGGGGTGATGGCTGTGTGTGTGTCTCGTTACCTTTATTGTGTTTTTCTGTATTTTTGGTTTTATTTTGACTTCTTTCGTTTTTATTTGTTTTGTTCTTATTGCTGTTGTTATTGTTGTTGTTATTGTTGTTATTATTGTTGTTGTTATTGTTGTTGTTATTTTTGTTGTTGTTATTATGATTATTGTTGTTGTTGTTGTTATTGTTGTTATTATTGTTGTTATTATTATTGTTGTTGTTATTGTTATTATTATTGTTATTATTATTATGATTAACATTTTTTATTTTTTTTGTTTTTTCATTGTTGTTGTTGCTATACTTCTCCTCCTACTCTTAATTCTTCCTCTTCTTCCTACTCCTCCTCCTCCTGCTCTTCTTCTCCTTCTTCTCCATCCTTCTCTTCTTCCTCCTCTTCTTCCTCTTTTCCTCCTTCTTCTCCTTCCTTCTCTTCTCCCTCCTCTTCCTCTTACTCCTCCTCTTCTTCCTCCTCTTCCTCCCCTTCTTCCTCCTCTTCTCCTGCTCCTCCTTCTCCTCCTTCTTCTCACCCTTCATCTCCTTCCTTCTCTTCTTCCTCCTCTTCCTCCCCTTCTTCCTTCTCTTCTCCTGCTCCTCCTTCTTCTCCTCCTTCTTCTCACCCTTCATCTTCTTCCTCCTCTTCCTCCCCTTCTTCCTTCTCTCTTCCTCCTCTCCTCCTCCGCGTCTCAGCACCGTACCGCTACCATACTAACATTATCAATAGATCCATTTTATTACGACATAGACACTTGCCTTATTTCGTCCCGAGTGCAGTGTAATGTTCGCTGAGTGGTGCTTGACGTCCTGGTCTTCTTGAGCGGGTCGTAAGGGTCGTGGTGGGGGTCGTTGTGCCGTGGTGGGGGTCGTGGTGGAGGTTTAGTGATGTGGTGGGATCGTATGGGTCGTGGTGGGGGTCGTAGTGTCGTAGTAAGTGTCGTGGTGTAGACGAAGTGGGGTTGTAGTGTCGTGGTGGGGTCGTAGTGTTATGGTGGGGGTCGTAGTGTCGTGGTAGTGTCGTAGTGGGGTCGTATGGATCGTGGTGGGGTCATAGTGTCGTGGTGGGATAGTATGGGTCGTGGTGGGGGTCGTAGTGTCGTGGTAGAGTCGTAGTGTCGTGGTGGAGGTCGTAGTGCCGTGGTGGGGCTCGTAGTGTCGTGGTGGGGGTCGTAGTGTCGTGGTGGAGTCGTAGTGGGTGTTGTGATGACCTTGGTGAGTGGGTCATGTTGTCAGAGGGTTCATGGTTATGTTAGGTAGGTTGTAGAGGTCGTGGTGATCTTTGATAGATTGTGGTAGTCGTTCTTTATGTCCTGAGGTCGTTCTTGACGTCCTGAGGTCGTTCATGATGTCATGAGATCGCTCTGAATGTCATGAGACTGTTCTGGCTGTCGTGGGTCATCCTAAGTTTCGTAGTGACCTGGGACAGCGGGTCGTACTGTCCTAGGGGTCGTGGCGATCTTGGCTACTCCATAGTGGTGGTATCATCTGGCCTCGGGTAGGTCGTAGATTCGTAGTATCACGTAAGGGTTGGCACTGGGTTCGTCACTTTAGTTTAGAGCATTCAAACTAGGTCGTTACAGCTTAATGAGGGTAAACGGCACCTGGCACCGTACTAATTAACAAGACACCTGTGTTGTCCCTTCATGTAGCTCAGGTGACAGGTGTTACGTCACTGATGGTGTTACGACACTGATGGTGTAACGTCACTGATGGTGTTACGTCACTGATGGTGTTACGTCACTGATGGTGTTACGTCACTAATGGTGGAACGTCACTGATGGTGTTACGTCACTGATGGTGTTACGTCACTGATGGTGTTACGTCACTGATGGTGTTACGTCACTGATGGTGTTACGTCACTGATGGTGTTACGTCACTGATGGTGTTACGTCACTGATGGTGTTACGTCACTGATGGTATTACCGGAACCCAGAAGCGAACCCGAGTTTTTGTTCAAACTAGAATTTTGGGTTAAGTTAAGTTATGGGTAGGTTAGATTACGTTACATTTAGGGTAAGTTATGTTAAAGTTAGGGATATAATAAGTTAGCTAAGCGGTAAGTTAGTTAGTATAGGGTAGGTTAAGTTAGATTTAGCTAAGTTAGATTAGATCATGTTAACTTTAACCGCCATCCGGGTGGTTAAAGGATTTAATGAAACTTGTGACGTTGAACTCGAACATTATAATTCGGTCAAACCTGTTGAGTACAATTCATTTTAGTATTTAAACTAAATCATACATGTAATTAGTCTAATCTTAACACTTACAATGAGTACTTAATTCGCCATATTTTATATTGTCATAATGATAAACGATGCAATGGACACAGTCTACCTGTGTACACAATAAGTACCAGTTAAACGTACGTGTTGAAAGTCTCAAGAGAAACCAGGTTAGGTGTTGCCTCTGTGGTCTGAATAGCTACAGTGCTGATATACCCTGCTGTCGCCTCCCCAACCCTCTCTCGATGGGTGAGGGCTGCTGAGTCAGGTGATTATACACAAACAAGCTCCCTTACTACCACCCAACACCTCACCTCCCCTAGGTCTCTCATCTCCACCATCTCAACACTCTACACACTGTACACGGTCAGGCACACCCAATAAACATGACATGACTTACAGCCTAACATAGTGTTTGTTTGTGTGTCATCCTACTCATTACTGCTTGCTGTAACATTAACGATACATCATATTATGTTTAGACAAATATCTTTTTACACACACACACACACACACACCTGTCTCGTATCTCGCTACAGTGGACAAATTGATCAGGTATTCCCCCATCTCCTGCATCTTCAAGGTCCCAGGGGCTCCTCGTCTCGTGGGCCACTCGCCTCTGCCCTCCCTTGTCACCATGGTTACTTTATCACTCCCTCCAGTGTTAGGGGTCATCCAGGAGGTCACACCAGGTCACCTTTCCTGTCCTGGGTCAATTAAGTGGTGAGACAGGTGAGATGGGTCACTGGATCAGTTTTAATGGAGGTTTTGGGAGTGGTAGGAATGATTGGGTCTTAAGACTAATGTAATGTAATAAAGAGTCGAGCCTAACCTAACCTAACTTAACCTAACCTAACCTTACCTTGAAATTACATAAGTGTGTTGTTGTTAACTGGACAGGTGTTAATGTGAGGTCAGAAACTACCTGTATATAAGTACTTGGAAAACATACATAGATACATACATGCATAGATACATACATACATATTATAGCAAGATATCTGTTGAATCAAAGTATAAAAAACTCTGTTGCATCAAAGTATATCACAGTCTTCGCTGCACAAGAAAATATTACAAAAACTTTGTTGCATAAATTCCCTTTACAACCTCAGCCTTTGGGACAGGTCTTATTGATGTAATTACCTGCCACTGTCCGGGACAAATTGCATTGATCAATACTACCGTGGTGTGTGGTTTGTGGTGGTTAGGGCTGATTTCTCTCTCTCTCTCTCTCTCTCTCTCTCTCTCTCTCTCTCTCTCTCTCTCTCTCTCTCTCTCTCTCTCTCTCTCTCTCTCTCTCCCCTTCCTTTTGATTTATTTCATGTCTAGTCACATATCTCTCGTCCCTTCTTTCTCTCGCTCTCTGTCTGTTTGTCTGTCTGCCTCTCTCCCTGAACACACACACACACACACACACACACACACACACACACACACACACACACACACACACACACACACACACACACACACACACACACTCTGGTTGCCCTCAAAGCAGAACTATACAGTGCTCTACCTTAGAGAACAGAGCTCGTGCAATACAGTGTTGTTGCATATTTAAATTCCCTTTGGCAATATCAGTTTCAATAGCATCTCTCTCCCTCTTTGCAACACACGATATGAACCAACACAGGGTACGTTATTTGCTGTCAACGGGAGCGGTGCCATCAAAATTCTGTAACTTTTGTCAACAAGTAACTCCCGATTTGCAACAGGATGATATTGCACTGTGATGTCATTACTGTGAGCTTTGTGTATTGTAATTCAACTTTTTTATGCAATTACGAGATGCTTTTACAATGGGCAGTGAACTATAATGCTGGCTGGTTAACTCCGAGTGTTGGTTAGGTTAGGTTAGGTTGGGTGGCACTTGTACATGTGAATATAGTCATCTACATACACACACACAGGCACAGTTATATACAGACACTCACAGGTACACATAGCTTTCACACACACAAAGTTTCCTCTAAAGCACCACATCAAGGTCAACCTCTGCACTATGTCGAGGAGGACAGTGGACTTGTGATCGATTAGTTCCCGTTGATCCTAGTTCATTAAGGGAAGCGTGGGCGGGTGGGTGGGAGTGTGGGCGTGCATATGGGTGGGAGTTACTGAGAAGGCGTGGGGACGTGTGTGTTGGCGTATACTGTATATAGACGCTGAGTAGTTGGGGACAGCTGTGTGGGCGTGTGTATGGGCGGCCGTGGTCAAGGATGCTGTGTGGGCGTGTGTATGGGCGGCCGTGGTCAAGGATGCTGTGTGGGCGTGTGTATGGGCGGCCGTGGTCAAGGATGCTGTGTGGGCGTGTCTATGGGCGGCCGTGATCAGGAAGGGCGTTTGGAGAGTGGGGTAATCAATATTGCACTATTTTCGGGCGATTAATAAGTGTGGTTACCAAGGTAACAAGGTATGCAAGACGGGCCAGGGTGTGGATGGTCGGTTCAGGTGTGTGGATGGTCGGTTCAGGTGTGTGGATGGTCGGTTCAGGTGTGTGGATGATCGGTTCAGGTGTGTGGATAGTCGTTCAGGTGTGTGGATGATCGGTTCAGGTGTGTGGATGGTCGGTTCAGGTGTGTGGATGGTCGGTTCAGGTGTGTGGATGGTCGGCTTGGTGTGTGGATGATCGGTTGGGTGTGTGGATGGTCACCTCAGGTGTGTGGATGGTCGGCTTAGGTGTGTGGATGATCGGTTCAGGTGTGTGGATGGTCGGTTCCGGGTGTGTGGATGGTCGGCTTAGGTGTGTGGATGATCGGTTCAGGTGTGTGGATGGTCACTTCAGGTGTGTGGATGGTCGGCTTAGGTGTGTGGATGATCGGTTCAGGTGTGTGGATGGTCGGCTCAGGTGTGTGGATGGTCGGCTCAGGTGTGTGTGGATGGTCGGTTCAGGTGTGTGGATGGTCGGCTCAGGTGTGATGGTCGGTTCGCGTGTGGATGGTCGCTCGGGTGTGTGGATGGTCGGCTCAGGTGTGTGGATGGTCGGCTCAGGTGTGTGGATGGTCGGCTCAGGTGTGTGGATGGTCGGCTCAGGTGTGTGGATGTTCGGTTCAGGTGTGTGGATGGTCGGTTCAGGTATATAGATGATATGGGCATAATGTAAGCACGAGACTTAAGTGGTTCCTATGATGAATATTTCCTGGTGTTGGAGATGAGAGAATAAATCTGACTGGTGGAGTTAATAATAATAATAATAATAATAATAATAATAATAATAATAATAATTACTACTACTACTACTACTACTACTACTACTACAACTTTTTTTTTAAATCGTGGCCTCCAGCTTCCCCCAATAGCCACACCTTCGCCACCATTTTATTACCTTAATATTTAATATCCTAATACATAAGTCGCTATCCTATCTGTGTTGAATTAGTTGAGCCGCAGATCTATGCGGCATTCAGTGACAGTAGCCTCATAGTCAATATCTGCAGCAGTTGTCGGAGTAGGGGCAGAAGCTCTCGTTCCCCTGAGGCAGAGCAAAGCCGATCGAAGGAGAGAGAAAGACAGTCGACATCTCATCCAGGCTGTAACATAACTTCTGGGCTGCTGCTTCTGTTCGGAGATCAACTCCCTGAGTCTGGCGTAGAAACATCTTGCACAGCCCCATCCCACCAGAGGTTGTGAACACTAGAGGAGTGAAGCTGTCTTGATCAACGTTTTGAATTCTCTCCCCATATGTCCTTCTCTTGTCGTTCTCGTTCCTCCTGTGTGCAGCATCGAGAGCTAGGTTACGGTGACTTGCGGCCATGGGATAAAAAATCCTGATGTCGAAGAAAGCTCGCTGTCCCCGCGTCCAGAATCCTCGAGCACTGACGTCAACACGGGCTTCGTTAGATGTGTTTGAAGTCCTATGTTGTAAGACCTCACCATCCAATGGAAGGAGGGTCGGTTCTACCATGACATCCCGGCACATTTCCTTCAACATATTTGCTGTGAGGTCCCTTACTTCGTCATGCCTCATGCATATGAAACCCCGTTTCTTGCACACCATGGCGTGATCGACGTCATAGGAGGAGCCACACACGCATTGGGAGGGCAAACCTTCTACTGGCCAACCATACCTTAGAGCAATGACATCTGTTAATTCTTGTTTATTGAGACTGAAACCATTTGCCCTTATCGGTAACGTAGTTAACCAGTTCGAGGCGCCCACCTCCTGCGCTATAGCTACTTTTTTTCCAAAATTTCTGGTACCTGCAGCAACAGTTGCTGCAGCTTATCATTTTGGCAGTGCTGTCGATCTGTCGTAATGGACCTACGAATCTTGTTTACTTCACTGGTATCCACTTCCCCTGTTGCATTCTGGGCTATTATGTGGTCCTTGAGGGCTGCCGTGAGCTTAAGTGAATTTTGATGTTTGGTGGCTGCAATTTCCTCTGGATTGGTTAGTCCCATCCCTCCCAGTCTTGATGGAAGTGCAAGAAATGCTCTTTCTGCTGGGGTTAAGTGAGGGTGTTTCACTAATTTGAGAATGAAATTGACAGTGATAGCTTCTTCCAGAGGGTGGAGGAGGGGTCCGATATTAGGGATGGTACGCATCAGGTAGTTCCAACGATGCTTGACTCCATGTGTGAATGCAGCAAAAGCCGCATGTGGCTCTGTGTTAGCAATCTCAGACAGAGCTTGGATTTCACTAACCCACTCATTCAACTTTCCCGCTACGTACTCGGTCTTGAAGTCCATAGTGCCAATTACTGCGCCTAGATGTCTTTGGCCGCCCTTAGTTATTTTGACCTCACTTCCGCCAAACACCTCCATTGCCCGTTCATAATGTTCTGGCTTCACGATGAGGAAGGACTTGCTGGCATTTGGGTGGTACCCTATTTGTGGACCTCGCGATGTCACCAAGTCCCACCACTTTTTGATGCCCTCCACTTTTCCTGCTCCTGTAAGGTCATCAGCATATGCCACTTGTTTGACCCCAGTTGTTTCAAATTTTATTTCTTGTTGGAGCACTGATAGGCCAATTGCATACATTGCCATTGCAACTGGGTCCCCCTGTGTTGTTCCCTCGGTTGATTGTAAGATGGCATCACCTCTTAGAGCCTTGTTGTTTACCATATAGAGGTCTGATGGATTCCTATGCGAGTTTTCAACATACATTGCAAAGCTTGGACACTTGATTATGATGTTGTGCAGTGCAGCCTTGCGGTTAAGTATGTTGAATGCGTTTGAAGCATCCATGAGGAGAACGGCCTCACAATCACGCTGCTCAAATATCAATCTCATGGCGTGAATGGCCGCCTCCCCGCCATCCTGGTGGTCAGCACACACTTTTAGGTTCCCTGCTGCTGCCCTGACACCATCCTTTACCACCTCCATTATGCATTTTCCGATGATCCGCCTCAGCACTTCCCCCACCCCTATAGGCCTACATCCTGGTTTCTTTTCCAGAGGAATAAGGCGGCAGGCCGTCAGGGCCTGGAGGTGATGGCAGCAAGAGGATGTCAGCTTTCTTGCAAGGACGGCAGAGGCAGTGCAGAGATCGCTTGCTGCAGGGCCAAACTTGTTTGTGCTGAGGATGACTCTCCAACCGTTTGCATCCAGACCTGAAGGGCCGGCTGCTCCTCGAGTCTTCAGTGCCTTTTTCCACACCATCTCTCCTGTTATTTTCTCGAACAGGACAGCATTTGGTGGGATATAGTCACCCTCGAACCTGATGCCTTCTTCATCACTTGCAGGGGGATGTTTCTCTTTCAGTAGTTTTAATGTCTCTCTGTTTATTGGCATAACCCCACCGGAGGATTCCTCTGTGAGAGATCTTACTGCCAGAGACACTTTTCCCACACGCATTTTGTTTCCAAATTTTCTTGCCACGTCATCGGTGTTTTGCTTTCCATCACCCGTAATTTTTAGTCTCTCCTGCAGTGTTCTTGCTTCACATAGGAGATCATCAAGGGCCCCAGTCTACCACATTGCCAATCTTCTCTTCATTGCTGCCACATTTTCTTTGTGCTTAGTCTTTGTGTGTGTCCTCTGATAAAATAGATGTGGTATTATTGCCAGAATTTGAAGAGCTAAAGGGGCGAGGAAGCGGTCCTGAGTGTAATCAGTCATGAGGCGAGTCATCTCCCGAATCATTTCTTTGGTGGCCGCACACTTGGGTGGTTCAAATAGGTTAGCGGGCGACCACTTGACAATTTCTGAGTAGGTTTCTTTGACCTATATGTCTGCATTTTCCATTGACATGCCATTCCACTGAGGTGGCTGTCTCTCATTCTCCTCGTGGACGTCTGCTACTAAGGGAGCAGCATTTATTAGTACTACATTTTCGGGTTGAGTAGACTCACTGCTATCATTTAGGATATCATCGGGCGGTTGGGTCCCGGCGATATCCACTGTGGCCTCCTGTGTCGGCTCCCTGCGACGTGGGTTCCGACAATGGTCTCCCTTTCTGCAATCCACACATGGTCGGTTGTTTCTCGCACATTCACAATTTGTGCAGTTTTGGTTTTGGCTAGCACAGACGCAGCAATGTCTGTTACCAGGCATAGTGACCAGCACCTTGGGCGACAGATACTTCCGCCTCCGACCTTTGCTTTGGTCCCATACAGACGAAGAAACTAGTTCTTATAAGTAAAGTGCGAAGAGGTGGCGGGCTGGCCTGCGGTGTCCGGGTAGTAGGGGCATACGTGCGCGCACACGGTTGTGTCGGGAACCCCCGTGGGCGACAGCCCACACATCAGAATGAGCCACTGGGAGCAAGAATTGTCACACCTAACACTTGCTTATGTATCCTTGGCAGAGATAACCACTATTTCTATGGTGTCACTGATGTAGTATTAGTTATATATATATACTCACTTGGTCAGCCGACACTACATGAAGTGGCCGTTACTTGAGGTGGGGGGGGGGGGCGGGAGGGGCGACCGAAGGCGCAAGGCACTTGGCCCCATAGGGGCGAGAGTCGCGATGCCACCCCTGCTCAAGTAGGCCTATCGACACATTGGCACTGACACTTGGCAACTGCAGTCGCTGTCCATTCAAATACTCACAGGCTTACTGAAGATCGCCGGTGAACATTTGCGTTTAATGCCGAAGGGATGGGAAGAGCCGTCAGTGACGATGCTCAAGGTGACATCCAACATTCATCGACACACTGTGAAATTCTCGCTCCCACAAACTGAGTATATCCCCACCAATAACACTTTAGATCAGGGAAGGCACTCCAACACACCCACCCACTACGAATACTACTACTACTACTATCACTACTACTACTACTACTATCTGTTGTGTTCGTGATATTTCCTGTGTAAAGATAGAGCTCAAATTTGCCACCCTCTCAATCCCACACACTCTCAATGGCCTTTTTCCCCCATAATTAAAAACAATATTTTTTTACCATGCACACCCACAGATTTTAAAATATCTGAAATTTGCTATGGTTATTTTTTTCTTGTATGAAGTTAATTTTAGCTAAAGCCGGGCATAAACGCTGTAGCTGCATACATTCAGGTTAACTTTACTTCATCAAAAACAAACTCTGGAACTATCGGTTATCGTCAGCGGGTATTATGTATAAGACGGGGACCTGATAATGAGGACGTGATAGATGAGCCTACAGGAGGAACACTCAAGGCACCACTGACACACCTGTACACTGTGACACACCTGTACACTGTGACACACCTGTACAATGTGACACACCTGTACACTGTAACACACCTGTACACTGTGACACACCTATACACTATGACACACCTGTACACTGTGGCACACCTGTACACTGAGACACACCTATACACTGTAGCACACCTGTACACTATGACATACCTGTACACTGTGACACACCTGTACACTGTGGCACACCTGTACACTATGACACACCTGTACACTGTGACACACCTATACACTGTAACACACCTGTACACTATGACACACCTGTACACTGTGACACACCTGTACAATGTGACATACACTGTGACACACCTGTACACGGTGACACACCTGTGCACTGTGACATACCTGTACAATGACACACCTGTACACTATAACAAACCTGTACACTGTGACACACCTGTACAATGTAACATGCCTGTACACTGTGACATACCTGTACAATGTGACACCTGTACACTGTGACACACCTGTACACTGTGGCACACCTGTACAATGTGACACACCTGTACACCAGACACACCAGCACACTGTGACACACCAGCACACTGACACACCTGTACACTATGATATACCTGTAAACTGACACACCTGTTCACTGTGACACACCTGTATACTGTAACACCTGTACACTGTGACACACTGTACACTGTGACACACCTGTACACTGTGGCACACCTGTACACTATGACACACCTGTACACTGTGACACACACACTGTACCTGTACACTGTGACACACCTATACACTGTAACACCTGTACACTGTGACACACCTGTACACTGTGACACACCTGTACACTATGACACAAATGTACACTATGACACAACTGTATACTGTGACACACCTGTACTCTATGACACACCTGTACATCATGACACACCTGTGCACTATGACACACCTGTACACTATGACACACCTGTACATTATGACACACCTGTACACTATGACACACCTGTACATTATGACACCTGTGCACTATGACACCAATGCACTATAACAAACCTGTACATTATGACTCACCTGTACAATATGACACATCTGTACACTGTGGCACACCTGTACACTGTGACACACCTGTACACTATGACACACCTGTACACTATGACACACCTGTATACTATGACACACCTGTACACTGTGACACACATGTACACTATGACACACCTGAACACTATGACACACCTGTACACTATGACATGCTTGTACACTGTGGCACACCTGTATACTGTGACACACCTATACACTGTAACACACCTGTACACTGTGACACACCTGTACACTATGAGACACCTGACACTGTGACACACCTATACACTATGACACACCTGTACACTTTGACACACCTATACACTGTGACACTCCTGTACACTATAACACACCTGTACACTGTGACACACCTGTACACAATGACACACCTGTACACTATAACAAACCTGTACACTGTGACACACCTGTACAATGTAACATACCTGTACACTGTGGCACACCTGTACAATGTGACACACCTGTAAACTGACACACCTGTACACTGTGACACACCTGTACACTGTAACACACCTGTATACTATGACATACCTGTACATTGTGACACACCTGTACAATGTGTCACACAAGTACAATTTGTCACACCTATGCACTGTGACACACTTGTACACTGTGACACACGTGTGCAGTATGACACACCTGTACACTGTGACACACCTGTACACTGTGACACACCTGTATAATGTGACCCACCTATACACTCTAACACACCTGTACACTGTGACACACCTGTACACTGTAACATACCTGTACATGTGACACACCTGTACAATGTGTCACACTATACCATTGTAACACACCTGTACACTGTAGCACACCTGTACACTGTGACACACCTGTACACTGTGACACACCAGTACAATGTGACCCACCTATACATTGTAACACACCTGTACACTGTGATACACCTGTACACTGTGGCACACATGTACAGTGTAACACACCTGTACACTGTGATACACATGTACACTGTGACACACCTGTACACTGTGACACACCTGTACACTATGACACACCTGTGTTCTGTGACACACCAGTACACTGTGTTACACATGTATACTATGACACACCTGTACACTGTGACACACTTGTACACTGTGACACACCTTTACACTGTGGCACACCTGTACACTGTGACCCACCTGTGCACTGTAACACACCTGTACACTGTGACACACATGTACACTATGACACACCTTTACTCTGTGACACACATGTACACTGTGACACACCTGTACACTGTGTTATGACCGTGTCGTATTTTTCTATTTTTTTTATATAACATCCTTCCATGTTGTTCCATATTATTCCTGTAATGATGTGTTATATTTACTATTATATAATCTAGTCACCTTAACCCTGTGCTGTTAAGGTTTTAACTGTTATTATTTGTTCAAACCCATCTTATTTCTTGATTTAGTATTGTAACAAGCATTCTTTGTTTCTCTAACGACCATCTGCATCGTTAAACGACCCATGTTTCACCGGCTGGTCGCATTGGCGGGAGCCGACCCTATATATAGTAGTCACCAGTAGACGGAGGGGATTCCAGTCCTCTTGTCATTCAGTTCACGTTCTTTTGAGTGACACCCGTCACCTGTTACTTATACTTCATTTTATTCCTGTGTTGTTCCTGTCGCCACCAATATGGTATATCTATGTGAGTACCTATTTATGTCTCTTATGTGTCCATCAGTGTTTGTTTAGTTACATTTAAGTAATTCACTGTTGTTTCACGATAGTAAAATTTTAGTGATAGTTATTTATATGTTTATGCAGTGTTAACGTAATCCTGTTTCGATGTTTAGTATCATTTGTGTCTTAAAGGTTTCGATAGTGAATCAATTTGTTGTGACAGCCTACGAGGCTCTTTATTGTGTTAATATTTAATTTAATTAAATTCTTAAAGGTTTACTTTATTTATTTTTATTCCCTTTTGATTTACTTTTCTTTTTGTTTGCTTGCGCCTAGAACCTGGATATTAAAGTAAATTAAGAGACAGCGTAACAACTGTGACACACCTGTACACTGTGGCACACCTGTACACTGTGACACACACTGTACACTATGACACACCTGTACACTGTGACACACCTGTACACTGTGACACACACTGTACACTATGACACACGTGTACACTATGACACACCTGTACACTGTGACACACCTGTACACTATGACACACCTGTACACTGTGACACACCTGTACACTGTGACACACCTGTACACTGTGACACACATGTACACTGTGACACACCTGTCCACTGTGACATACCTATACACTGTGACACTCCTGTACACGGTGACACACCTGTACAATGTGTCCCACCTATACACTGTAACATACCTGTAAACTGAGACACACCTGTACACTGTGACCTGTACGCTGTGACACACCTGTACAATGTGACCCACCTATACACTGTAACATACCTGTACACTGTAACACACCTGTACACTGTGGCACACTTGTACACTGTGACACACCCGTACACTGTGACACACCTGTACATTGTGACACACCTTTACACAGTGGCACACCTGTACACTGTAACACACCTGTACACTGTGGCACACTTGTACACTGTGACACACCTGTACACTGTGACACCTGTACACCGTGACACACCTTACACTGTGGCACACCTGTACACTGTGACACACCTGTACACTCAGGGCACACCTGTACACTGTGGCACACCTGTACACCGTGGCACACTGCACAGACACACACCTTGCACAGCACACCTGCACACTGTGACACCTTACACTGTGACACTACACTGTGGCACACCTGTACACCAGACACCTGCACACTGTGACACACCTGTACATCAGACACACCCTGTACACTGTGGCACACCCACTGTGGCACACTGTACACTGGTGACACACCTGCACACTGTGACACACCCCTGCACACTGTGGCACACCTGTACACTGTGGCACACCTGTGCCACGTGACCCACCCATACACTGTAACAACCCACACCAGACACACCCACACTGTGACACTACATTCAGGCACACCTGTACACCAGGCACACCCACACTGTGGCACACCTGTACACTGTGGCACACTTGCACACCAGACACACCTGTACACCAGACACACCTGTACACCAGACACACCCACACTGTGACACACCTGTACACTGTGGTCAATACCTGTACACTGTGGCACACTGGTACACTGTGGCCCACCCACACTGTAACATACCTGTACACCAGACACACCTGTACACCAGACACACCTGTACACCAGACACACCTGTACACAGACACACCTGCACACTGTGACACACCTGTACACTGTGGCACACCTGCACACTGTGGCCCACCCATACACTGTAACACACCTGTACACCAGACACACCTGTACACCAGACACACCTGCACATCAGACACACCTGTACACTGTGGCACATTCCCTGTGTACACCAGGCCCCACCCATACACTGTGCATATACCTGTACACCAGACACCTGTACACTGTGACACACCTGTACACTGTGACCCACCTGTACACCAGACACACCTTGTACACTGTGGCACACTTGTACACTGTGGCACACTTTACACTGTGGCCCACCTATACACTGTAACACACCTGTACACTGTGACACACCTGCACACTCACCAGACACACCTGTACACTGTGACACACCTGCACACTGTGACACACCTGTACACTGTGGCACACCTGTACACTGTGGCCCACCTATACACTGTAACACACCTGTACACTGTGACACACCTGTACACTGTGACACACCTGTACACTGTGACACACCTGTACACTGTGGCACACTTGTACACTGTGGCACTCCTGTACACCGTGACACACCTTTTGCAATGTGACCCACCTATACACTGTAACACACCTGTACACTGTGACACACCTGTACACTGTGACACCCCTGCACAATGTGACCCACTTGTACACTGTGACACACCTGTACACTGTGACACACCTGTACACTGTGAGGGTAAATGGTAAAGACTGGGGCTATATTGTGTTGTCTGTATTGTGTGAACTATATTGTGTGGACTATATTGTGAACTATACTGTGTTGACTATATTGTGTTAAGTTAGTGTTGCAGTGTGTAATATATGATGGCTTTTATAACACTATGTAAAGTTAGATGCATATGTCATTAATTCAATCCACTTTTTAACCTTGAGGGGATATTTTGATTAAATTTCATGAATAATAATAACAATTCTCTAGTGTACATTATAATACACCTGATAATGATGTATATGCTCTATACTGTATATATTATGAATACAAATGAAAAATATTGTCTGAGCTTTATTCTTTACAGTAATCACAGTTTTGAAGTATAATAATTTACTTTAGGATTTTCATTTGATAAGACTTCGTTTGGTAACAAGTTTAGTTCTGATTTTGCGAAGTGTTAGAGATACGGTGTTACGAGTGAGCGGTGTTACGAGTGAGCGGTCCATCGTTGGTTGTGGATTCTCAACGTGAACGTCTTTTGTTTGGGACGTCATTTCTGCCGTGTCCGCTCGCTTTGTTTACTTTAGTATGGGCCCGGCAGTGTTAAGTACAGAGTATCTCCTTTCTTATTGTACAGTATGTTTCTAGTGGTATAACGTGTAAACTTTGCTCGACTTTTATAACACCAAGTAAAGTATTATTTGTGAAAGATTATTGTTAATCATCTTTTGGAGTTCCACGGAAAATAACTTACTTATTTATGAGGTTTCGTGTGGTGGATAGACCACGTTGTTCATCGTAGTTTCTAGACTAAATAAGTCTTTACTTTTGTGTTCATTATTTTGTCACTCGGTTGAGTCATTTATTTGATCAGATTTAACTTGTATTTGTTTATTTTTGTCCATACTGATATATTTATTTTATTGTTTATTTGTTAATATATTCTGTTATTAAACTACTGCATGTATTTCAATATACCCCATAGTAATGAGGTGACAATTTGGTGGGATCTATTCCTGGACCTATAGTACAAAGTGTAATTTGTGATATTGTTACACCCTTAAGAGGCCCAAGGGTCGTAACATACAGTAACTACCTTTGAGGGTTGTTACGTTGTGGACACTCCTCGAGGCTGTTTGCTGTCTGAAGACCAACTTTTTCCATCAGTGACATTAGTCTTTGAGGAAGAAAGTGTGGAATTAATTTAGAAAAAAAGAAAAATCTTTCAACACCGCTATTAACACTTCACACATCTAGTAAACTTAACCTAACCCAAACAAACGAACCCACACCTAACCTAACCTAAACAAACGAACCCACACCTAACCTAACCTAAACAAACGAACCCACACCTAACCTAACCTAACCTAACCTAAACAAACGAACCCACACCTAACCTAACCTAACCTCCGTGTGTGTGTGAGAGACAGGTTCCTTGTGTACACCTGCTTTCCTCACCTTGAATTATCAGTGTTAATTGATTTGAAGATGGACTTGCTGTTGACTTTCTGATGAGGTTATTTGACTTGCCTCCCGAGAGAGAGAGAGAGAGAGAGAGAGAGAGAGTATTGGACATAGGCTAAAGATAATAAGTAAATAATTGTACAGAAAACAAACCCATTAATCAGGTAATTGGTTATAGAATGAACATAAGAACATAAGAAAATAGGGAGTCTGCAATAGGCCGGTTGGCCTGTGCATGGCAGCTCCTGTCGAGAGTTACTACCACTCTCTATCATCCATGAATCTATCTAGCCTCCTTTTGAAACTTTCCAGAGTTCCAGCACTTACTACAAAGTTGCTTAGCTTGTTCCACTCGTCCACCACCCTATTTGTGAACCAGTTCCTTCCTATCTCCCTCCTAAGCCTAAACTTATCCAACTTAAATCCGTTGCTCCGAGTCCTATCCTGCTCGGATATTATAAGAACTTTATCTATATCCCCTTTATTGATTCCTTTCACCCACTTAAATGCTTCTATCATATCTCCCCGCACTCTTCGTCTTTCTCGGGAATGCAAGTTAAGTTTCTTTAACCTATCTTTATATGGAAGGTTTCTAAGTCCCGGAATCATTTTTGTCATTCTTCGCTGCACCGACTCTAGTGAATTGATATCCATTCTATAATAAGGGCACCAGAACTGAACCGCATAATCGAGGTGCGGCCTGACTAGCGCAAGATATAGTTGCAATAAGACCTCTGCACTCTTATTACTTACACTTCTAGATATAAACCTAATACCTTGTTTGCCTTACTGAAATATCAACGACTGTTTTCTTATTGTAGGGTCCGAACTTACAGCACCCCCTTTGTGTTCTTTCACAAGTCGACTTCTAGGTTGATGTTGTTAAGGCTGTATACATTACCAGTATTTACCATAAGTGCGCTGTACTTCTAAAAGAATTCCATTTGCCATTTTTCAGACCACCCCTGCAGTTTATTTAGATCCTCCTGTAGTGCATTTGCATCCTGCCCTGAATTAATCTGCCGCCCTATTTTGGTGTCATCCGCAAATTTGCTTATGTCACTGCTGATCCCAGTATCTAGATCGTTTATGTAGATTATGAACAAGAGTGGGCCTAGTACTGACCCCTGGGGAACCCCACTGGTTACACGGCCCCACCTGTAGACATTGGAATTAAGGAAACAGGTAACTTCAATCACTAATTTCACATTTTTTTTTCTTCCAGGATACACAACACCATCGCCCTCCCACACCCTGGACACAATAACGCAACAGGACAGGTGTGAGTAATGTTTACCTGTGATGTTGTTAATGAGTTTAATTAATGTCAGGTGAGGTCGTTATTCACCTGAGAGATTATAACTTTCTTTCAAGTAGTTATTTTACCCTTAAATGAATTAGTTATTAGAAGAAGGGGAATTTTCCTTGCCATTTAACGTTGAGGGAATGAGAAGGAAGGAGAGAGGACAAAGGAAGGACGGACTGGGACCTGCTATTGTTAGGGGAGACGTGATGAGCCTGGAGGGGAAATAATCTCGTCTGCTAGGGGAAAAAACATTTAGAATGCTTGGTAAAACTCATGTCTAGGGGAAATTACTGTGATTGGTATTGTTGGGGGAGAGAATGTGAGGGAAAAGATAGAAGTGACATTGATCTGGTGGGGGAAATGGGGAAATAATAGTCACCAGTTTGGGAAATAATATTAATTTGGTGGGGGAAATGAATGGAAATGGGGAAGAAGATTCATATTTTAGGGGATTTTTTTTGTTAACACGGATAGGGAAATACTTATTTAGCAAGGGAAATAATATACATTGGACTGTTATTCCTAGGGAGGTTATGTGGGGAAATAGGGAAAAAAGACTTGCTTGTTATGGGACATTAATGACATAGAAGCTGATATTGATAGGGAGGAAAGTTGGAGGACTAGGGAAAAAATTTAATCTAGTGAGGAGGTCATTGTGAAAATAACTTGGGCCAAAGTTCCCTTTTTTTTCCTTTCATTTTATAAGCGTGAGAGTTGGAGGTGAGGGCAGGAGAGTTGGAGTGGAGTGGGCAGGGAGAGCTGGGAGTGGAGGGGCAGGAGAGCTGGAGGAGGTGCAGGGAGAGTTGGAGTGAGGGCAGGAGAGTTGGAGGAGGGCAGGAGGCTGGAGTGAGGGCAGGAGAGTTGAGTGAGTGGGTAGGGAGAGTTAAGTGAGAGTGGGCAGTGGTGGAAGGGATGGCTGAGAGGAAGAGGAGGAGGAGGAAGATGAAGAAGAGGGGGCATGCAAAAGAGAGTGAGGTCGAAAGCTTGAGGGGGGGAGATAAAGAAGGAATGAGAGAGAGAGAGAGAGAGAGAGGGGGGGAGACACAGAGAAAGACGTAAGACAATGAATGAAAGTGAGATGAATTTAAAGAAAACGAGAGAGAGAGAGAGAGCGAGCAAGCACAGTTTCTTATCATTCTGTTGCCTCAGTCCTGACGTTTGTGGCGAAATGAACGGATATCAATCCTCCTCCTCTCCTCCTTCTTCCTCCTCCTCTTCCTCCTCTTTTCTTTCCTCACTTTTTCCTCCTCCTCTCTTCCTCCTCCTCCTCCTCTCTTAAAGGGATAGCTACTACTACTACTACTACCATTTTTTTTTTTTTTTTTTTTTTCAACGTGGCTCCAACCTCCCAATAGCCACACCTTCAGCCACCATTTATTTGCCCTAATATTAAATATCCTAATACATAAGAAGCTATCCTATCTGTGTTAAATTAGTTGAGCCGCAGATCTATGCGGCATTCAGTGACTGTAGCCTCAGTCAATATCTGCAGCAGTTGTCGGAGTAGGGGCAGAAGCTCTCGTTCCCCTGAGGCAGAGCAGAGCCGACCGAAGGAGAGAGAAGGACAGTCGACATCTCATCCAGGCTGTAACATAACTTCTGGGCTGCTGCTTCTGTTCGGAGATCAACTCCGCGAGTCTGGCGTAGAAACATCTTGCACTTGGGCCCATCCCACCAGAGGTTGGAACACTAGAGGAGTGAAGCTGCCTTGATCAACGTTTTGAATTCTCTCCCCATATGCCCTTCTCTTGTCGTTCTCGTTCCTCCTATGTGCAGCATCGAGAGCTAGGTTACGGTGACAAGCGGCCATGGGATCAAAAACTGATGTCGAAGAAAGCTCGCTGTCCCCGCGTCCAGAATCCTCGAGCACTGACGTCCACACGGGCTTCGTTAGATGTGTTTGAAGTCCTGTGTTGAAAGATCTTGCCATCCAATGGAAGGAGGGTCGGTTCTACCATGACGTCCCGACAGATTTCCTTCAACATATTTGCTGTGAGATCCCTTACCTCGTCATGCCTCATGCATATGAAGCCCCCCTTCTTGCAGACCATGGCGTGATCGCCATCATAGGAAGAGCCACACACGCATTGGGAGGGCAAACCTTCTACTAGCCAACCGTACTTTAGAGCAATGGCATCTGTAAATTCTTGTTTATTAAGACTGAAACCATTTGCCCTTATCGGTAACGTAGTTAACCAGTTCGAGGCGCCCACCTCCTGCGCTATAGCTACTTTTTTTTTAAAATTTTCTGGAACCTGCAGCAATCGTTGCTGCAACTTTTCATTTTGGCAGTGCTGTCGATCTGTCGTAATGGACCTACGAATCTTATTTACTTCGCTGGTATCCACTTCCCCTGTTGCATTCTGGGCTATTATGTGGTCCGTGAGGGCTGCACTGAGCTTAAGTGAATTTTGATGTTCAGTGTCAGCAATCTCCTCTGGATTAGTTAGTCCCATCCCTCCCAGTCTTGGTGGAAGTGCAAGAAGTGTTCTTTCTGCTGGGGTTAAGTCAGGGTGTTTCACTAATTTGGGAATGAACTTGACACTGATAGCTTCTTCCAGAGGGTGGAGGAGGGGTCCGATATTCAGGGATAGTACGCATCAGGTAGTTCCAGCGATGCTTGACTCCATGGGTGAATGCTGCAAAGGCCGCATGTGGCTCTGTGTTAGCAATCTCAGACAGAGCTTGGATTTCACTAACCCACTCATTCACCTTTCCCGCTACGTACTCGGTCTTGAAGTCCGTAGTGCCAATTACTGCGCCTAGATGTCTTTGGCCGTCCTTAGTTATTTTGACCTCACTTCCGCCAAAAACCTCCAATGCCCGTTCATAATGTTCTGGCTTCACGATGAGGAAGGACTTGCTGGCGTTTGGGTGGTACCCTATTTGTGGACCTCGCGATGTTACCAAGTCCCACCACTTTTTGATGCCCTCCACTTTTCCTGCTCCTGTAAGGTCATCAGCATATGCCACTTGTTTGACCCCAGTTGTTTCAAATTTTATTTCTTGTTGGAGCACTGATAGGCCAATTGCATACATTGCCATTGCAACGGGGTCCCCCTGTGTTGTTCCCTCGGTCGACTGTAGGATGGTATCACCTCATAGAGCCTTGTTGTTTACTATGTAGAGGTCTGAAGGATTCCTATACGAATTTTCAACATACATCGCAAAGCTTGGACACTTGATCTTGATGTTGTGCAGTGCAGCCTTGCGGTTAAGTATGTTGAATGCATTTGAAGCATCCACCAGGAGAACGGCCTCACAATCACGCTGCTCAAATATCAATCTCATGGCGTGAATGGCCGCCTCCCCACCAGCCTGGTGGCCAGCACTACTACTACTGCTGCTGCTGCTGCTGCTGCTGCTGCTGCTTTTATTTTATTTTTTATTGTGGCCTCCAGCCTCCCCCAATAGCCACACCTTCGCCGCCATTTTAATACCTTAATATTAAATATCCTAATACATAAGTAGCTATCCTAGCAGTGTTGAGCGGAAGAGTCACAGATCTATGCGTGATAGAAATTAGGTTAACTACTTGAAATTATGAATACTTGGTTTTCCTATGGAACCGTATATTTTTAATGAGTGCTATTGTTTGTGCTACTAATAATATATTTAGAATTCCTCAAACATATAATGATTTAAATGAAATCCACATGGAATAACGAAATTAAAAAAAAAAAAAAAAATTTTCATTACTTCCATTACGAATGCCATCAGGCACTGTGTTTGTTGACAGTCGGTCGGAGGGGGTTGGGTCATGTAGCATCTGGCACATCGGCTGTCATGTGTCTTGTCGGTTAAAGAGGAGACTTGCGTCGCCCATGATTCGTGAACTTCCCACGAGTAGACGTAAACATGTCTTGCAGATGTAAAATGAAAGAGAGAATTGTTGTGTGCTTGCTGAGTCGCCCTCAGTGATGAATGATCTTGGTCAGTTGTCATTTCCTAGAAATATCTTTGGGTAAAATAAGAAAGTGAGAGTGCGAGTGAGAGAGAGTCGATTGATGCTTGTGCTTGAGTGTGGGTGGTGTGCCTAGAATACATGTTCACATATATAATTGTGCTTAAGATACTATAAGGTCGATTGGCTGCAAGTAAGTTGAGTTATTTTTATATATTTTGAGTACATTAACTATGTTAATGACGGTTTCTGTAATAACTAATAATATATTCTTCTGTGAAGCTCCTGAAAATTTTGACATGTGCGGTAGTAGCTATATCAGGCTGGTCGACTTGAACCACACATGAAATGACTCCAGTCATGTCTCAATTTTTTAGTGTGTGTGTGTTGGGAATTTGTACACTATCAATAAATATACAGTGAATTAAAAAATTTCTCAATGTTCTAATTTCCTCAATATAACTGCATATGGCTTCAAAATTTCTCCAAAGAAGTGTTCAAATTTCTGTAATCTTCCTGGGGCTTATACAGCCCCCGAACTCCCAGATATTTAGGCCTGCTTCACAAAGAGGCTGCCCATGGGCCTCCACAGGTTCAACTGGCACTGCCCATTCCTCCCAGTCTCGGTGGTAGCAAGGAGTGATCTTTCTGTTGGGGTTAAGTGAGGGTGTTTCACTAATTTGGGAATGAAATTGACGCTATTAGCTTCTTCCAGGAGGGTGGAGAGGACCCCAGATCAGGGGATAGTGGCCCAGCCTCCCAATAATAGCCATTAACAATTCTCGCCGTCATTTTATTACTTTTAATATTAAATATCCAATACATAAGTAACTACCAAGTTGTGTTGAGTCAGTTGAGCCGCAGATCTGGCGGCATTCAGTGATCAAGGCCTCACAGTCGATATCTGCAATCAACTAAATATTCAAGTATAAAAGTCGTTTAAAAATAAATAAATAAATAAATAAAAAGTCTCGCTCCATGAATCAACTCACTATAAATAATAAATGGTGAGAAAAAAAAAACTATGACACATCTGAAAAGTGAACTCGTCGGAAATAAAAAAATAACAAAAATAAATAAATTGGCTGAAAAATAGCAAGTTACCTTTCCTAGATTCAGGTGTAATGTAATGTACACAGATGATTATTGGGGGGCTCTGGCAGGTGAGAATCAACCAGGTGATACTGTATAATAAAGGTGTACCCGCTGGTGTTGACAGGCGCCCAGGTAACTCCGTGCCAATCTCTCCCTCCCTCCCTGTCTGTCTTCATTCTCCTACTCCTCCCTTTCTTCTTCTCCTCCACCTTGTCGTCTCGTCCTCTACTCTTCCTCCCCGTTTCCTCTCCCTCCTCCTGCTCTCCCTCTTCCCACCCTTTATTCTCACTTTTCTCATCCACGTTCTCTCTTCCCTCACTACGGGCTGAGTAGAGGACTGGAGCGAGGGAACGAGGGGCTGGGAGTGAGGGAAAGAGGGCCTGGGGGGCTAGATAGAGGTCTGGAATGAGGAGGTAGGGGAACCAGGGGCTGGGTAGTGGGGCTGAGGGCTGCCAGGTGAGGGCTAACCAGCAACAGTGCTTGACTGGCCTTGAGTCCCATTAAACTCAATGTGACTCTGGCTCACATTCACCCTCACTTCTATCCTCCTGCCATTCTTCCTCCACCTACCCCCCTTCCTACACCCTCCTCCCAACAACAGTCTCCCTCCACTCCAGCCTCTAATTCTCCCACATTCTCCCTCCTCCTCCTCTCTCCTCCTTCTCTCCCTTCCTTTGCTTCCTTCTCTTAACTCCTTCCTTGGTAATCAACTAATCATGAACCTGTCCTTACCTATTTTCATCAACACACACACACACACACACACACACACACACATTAAATGATATAAACTACCACAATCACCACAGTTCATAATATACACACAAAATCCGCAAATTAAGCGTGTAAGGTTACACTCACTCAGTACTCACACCAGGTGAGGCGAGGGAAGCTAATTAACTCTAGCATCAAGGGTTAAGGTGTTGACGTGGTGGAGACAGAGACGGAGGGGGGTGGGGGGTGTTGACGTGGGGAGGGGTGAGGTTGACGTGGGGGGAGGCTGAGGTGTTGACGGGGAGGTGAGGTGTGTTGACGGTGGGGAGGTGAGGTGTGTTGGACGTGGGGGAGGTTGAGGTGTGTTGACGTGGTGGGGAGGTGTGTGAGGTGTGTTGACGTGGGGAGGTGTCGACGTGGGGGAAAGGGGTGAGGTGTGTTGACGGGGGAAAGGGGAGGGGGTTGACGTGGGGGAAAGGGTGAGGTGTGTTGACGGGGGAAAGGGTGAGGTGTGTTGGACGGGGGAAAGGGTGAGGTGTATTGACGTGGGGAGGGTGAGGTAAAGGACGTGGGGGAGGGGTGAGGTGTTGACGCGGGGGAAGGGGTGAGGTGTGGACGTGGGGAAGGTGAGGTGTGTTGACGTGGGGGAGGTGGAGGTAAGGACGCGGGGGAAGGGGTGAGGTGTGTTGACGTGGGGGGAAAGGGTGAGGGGTTGACGTGGGGGAAAGGTGAGGTGTTGACGGGGGGGAAAGGGTGAGGAAGACGTGGGGAAAGGCGGTGAGGTATTGACGTGGGGAGGGGTGAGGTGTGTTGACGGGGGAAAGGGGTGAGGTATTGACGTGGGGGAGGGTGAGGTGTGTTGACGTGGGGGAGGGGTAAAGGACGCGGGGAAGGTGAGGTGTGCTGACGGGGGGAAGGTGAGGTGTGTTGACGTGGGATATGTTTTGGACGTCAGAGAGTTTGTTTTTCATACCGACCGAAGTGATGATACGAAGTTGTTTTTTGTTTTTCTTTCTTGTGTTGTTGCTGGTTGCTTTTTATTTTCTTGTTTGTTGTTGTTTTGTTGTTATGGATTGCTGTTTCTTTTGTTGTTGCTAAGGTTATTATTTTTGTTATTGCTGTTGTTATATTAATTGTTGTTTTTCCTGATTCCTTTATTATTATTATTATTATTATTATTATTACTAGCTTAAAAATAATAATAATAATAATAATAATAATAATAATAATAATAATAATAATAATAATAATAATAATAATAATAATAATAATAATAATAATAACAATAATAATTAATAATAATAATAATAATAATAATGATCAACATCACACACATCTCTGCACACTGACGCCTTTACCTGGGCACTCTGAGTTGTATCCTGAGTACTTAATGAAACAAGGATGTGAGTGGGGGGAGAGGGCGTGTGGGTGTGTGAGTGGGGTGAGAAGGAGACAGGGTGTGGGGTGCAGAGAGAGGTGTGGGTGTGGGTGGAGGTAGAGAGAGATTGTGTGTGTGTGTGTGTGTGTGTGTAAATACATACATACGTAAATACATACATACCCTGTACACCTACGAGTATGTCACCAGATGTATTGTTTTTTTCCTATTCACTTTGTTACCTGTATCGAACACGTCCCAAAGATTCAAAAAAAGAGTTTGTTTACAGCTGACGTTAACGAGGCCGTATGCGTAGGTCATTCAGTGCTGTATGTATGTATGTATGTATGTATGTATGTATGTATGTATGTATGTATGTATAGAAGAAAGTTTGCTTGCTTGGCGACCTGTGGTGTAATGGTCACCATGTTCTGCCTCGCAAGTGAGTGGACTCTGGTTCTATCCTGCAGGTGAAATTATGGACAAGTTTCTTTTACGCCATTTGCCTCTGTCTACCCAGCAGTACTGGGGACCTGATGTCAATCGATTTGCGGATCGTGTTCCGGGGGTAAATAGTTAGTCAGTGCAGTTATGAGTTGTCCGGGTCTTCTTTCGGCTATTCCTGACACTGGGTCATGCAGCCTGTTAACTCCAGGGTGTGTGGTTGTTGTAAAGGACGACAGCTTTACACCTTTAAAACAAATTCACGCCGAGGTGGGTTTTTAATGTATTGTATCCTGATTCGAGGGGCATCCATTATGTATGTATGTATGTACAAGAGTATGTAGTATATGATGGGTGGATGTCGTGATGGATGGATGTCGTGTGGATGGATGGATGTCGTCTGTCAGTCTGTCGTGGGTGATCATATACTCTCTCTTTTCTTCCTTCCTCCTGTTGGTCCCTACTCTGACCAGTTGTCTTCCTCGTCGCCTGGGCCTGAAACTTTTTCCCAACTGGCATCACAAGACCTGGTGCCTGTAATTACGGGCTTAGTGACTGGTGCTGGTGGAGGGGTGAGGAGAGGTGTGAAGGTGAAAGGAGGATGGAGGGGTAATGGGAGGTGTGGAGGGCGGTAGGGGTGTGTGAAGGGTGGTGGAAGTATGTGAAGGTGAGGGAGGGGTGATGGAGGTGTGATGGAGGGTGGTAGGCGTGGAAGTGAAGGGATGATAGAGGTGTGTGAGGAGGAAGATAGGCGCAGGTGGGATGGAGGGTGGATGGCGCAGAGAGGAGAGTGGAGGGGTAAAAAGAGGAGGCAAGGAAGTGGAGGGCAGTGGAAGGCAGGAAGGCAACGGCATAAATAAGTATTGTGGTAAGGAAATTAATACAGGGATGATGATATGAAAAAGGGGGGTTATGGTGAGGTCGCCCAGATGAAGGAGGGCTAGAAGGATGGAAGGATGATGGAGTGTCCAGGAGGTGAATAAGGAGATAGAAGGATGATGGAGATTGTCAGAGGTGAGTAAGGGTGATGAAGGGTGATGGGGTAGTCAGGAGGTGAGTAAGGGTGATGGAAGAGTGATATTGGAGTGACTGGAGAGGAGAGCGTGAGACAGCCGTGATATAATACAGATAGAAGGATACTGAAGGTTGATAAATGGTTGAAGGAGTCGTGGTGGTCCACTGATCCTATAACCATTTTATGATTGAAGGACTGACCTGTCTCTCCCTCCTCCTGAAACACTTGGCATTGAGAAGGAGGCGATGAAGGTGGAGGAGGACTCACCCTTCAATATGTAGATTCATGCATATAGGGTGTGTGTGTGTGTGTGTGTGTGTGTGTGTGTGTGTGTGTGTGTGTGTGTGTGTGTGTGTGTGTGTGTTTGTGTGTGTGTGTGTGTGTGTGTGTGTGTGTGTAATAACAATAATAATAATAATAATAATTAACGGTTTATTGAAGAGCATGGCAGCCGGAAGGCTGAAATATATATGAAAGCCATATTAATTGGGGGAATGGGTCACTTGATCATTTAAATAATATACAAGCAATATAAGTGACAATAAATATGATATATACTAACCAGGTGGGGAGAAGGCCATACTACAGGGCATTTTCAACATAAAGACAGTGTAAAAAGGTAAGATTGATTGGGGAGTGAATACACCTGTTGATTGGCGTTGATGTATAATTTGCAATGGCTGGGACTGGGCTGTTCTTATAGCGATCAGTGTACTTGCCTCGTATGGACTGGATGTGCTGTGGTGTGGATCAGTAATTCAGACGAGGATCTCTGGTGGTAGTAGTAGCCGGTGTCGAGGATGATGCAGAAGCTTCTCGCCAAACTTGCAGATGAGGTCGGTGATGGTCAGGAGAGAGAGCCGAGAGGGTCAGTGTGTTGAGCGTCACTTGATATGTGGAGTAGGAAGGAGAGAATAATCTTGCATGCCCTCTTTGTAATTAGTTCTAGGTGTTTACGTTGTGAGGCATTTAGGGAGAAAGACCAGGCAGGGGAGGCATAGGTGAGCTTTGGGAAGTATGAACGTTGAGTAAACACTGAGGAGTTTCGGGTGCAGGAACCTGAGGGACCTAAGTCGGCGGAGGAGGTGGAGACGAAACTGGAGGATTTGGACAACTTTCACTGACGTGTGGTTTCTAATTTAGTTTGTTGTCTATGGTGACGCCGAGGAGAGCTTAGTGTGGAGTCTAAGCAACCTGGAGTGTAAGCTGGGGCCTAAGTAATGGAAGGTGGGACAACGCCAGAGGAGAGGTTGATGTGCATAACGATGGTCTTGCAAGGTTGCGGCTAAATTTTAGGAGACTGGTTCAACAAATTCTGGAGGGCGGTGTAGTCGGGAGCAGAGTTGTTGACACTGATGCCAATGGTGGACTCGTTGTCGAACATTTCCAGAGCAGGGCATCATTGATAAGCAAGAGGAAGCAGAGCAGTCCCATCTTGGTGCCTCGGGAGACGCCACAGGTCGATAGCTTTGTTGATGATTAAATTGGGTAGGGTACGATTCAGCGCCGCCAATTCAGCGCCGCCGTTTGAGCGCCACCGTTTCAGCGCCAGCCCATTTCAGCGCCAGACTATTCAGCGCCGAGACCTTTCAGCGCCAGTGCGTTCCGTTCAACATCTCTGTGGGAAACAATTGTTGTCTTCTCCCAGTTCCTCTCCGGTATGGACGACCAACCTAACCTAACCTAACCTAACCTAACCTAACCACGTTAATGAAAGACAGATAGCTTCTGAGTTGAACGGAACGCACAGGCGCTGTGAGGTCTCGGCGCTGAATAGTCTGGCGCTGAAATGGGCTGGCGCTGAAACGGCGGCGCTGAAACAGCGGCGCTGAAACGGCGGCGCTGAATTGGCGGCGCTGAATTGGGCTATCCCCGATTAAATTCAGGTCGACTAGGTCAATGCTTTGGTGAAGTCAATGAAGGTGACAGCCACCGACGTTTCGTTTTTCCATATGGCGGTATATGTAGTCGAGAAAGCTGACAAGACAGGTGAGTGGTGGAGGAAGTTTAATATTGCCTAATTGTTGAGGATCTATGGCGCTCTCCAATATCAGCATAAGCCTATCAAACACGAAACTTTCTACAGATTGGTTGGGTTTTGGGTGATGGCAATGGGTCGTAGCTCATTCAAGGATTGTGGGCTGGTTGACTTGGGCACTGGTGACACATATAAGGTCTTTCAGTTAGCTGGTCATCTTGCTTGGCTGAGGGAAGTATTGATGATGGAACAGAGGGGTTTTGCTAGTTCTGGGGAGAACTCCTTGAAGAGTTTCAAGCGCTTTAACTTCAGTTTATTCAGACGTTTTGCTACTTCAAATTCTTCTACTAAGTCAGTGGGAAAGGGGGCTGGTAGGTAAGCAGGGAGACTGGTTGTGTCAAGCCAGGGGAGCGTCTGGCATATAGTAGGAAATGGTTATTTGTTTGTTCAGCTGCGTCAACATTAGTGAGATGGCTAAGGAAGGAGGGGGTGTCTTATTGTGTTTAGTCCACAGAGTTCTTTAAGCACCATACCACTGACTGATGTTGGTCTGCTTGTGTGTTGCAACTTGGATGGGTAGTGAGACTTCTTTGCAGTGCGTATTGCGGATGACTTGGTTGCGAAGAGACCTGTAGCGGTTGTGGTCATTGAGATAAAGGCTGCATGAGTCTTCAATAATAATATAATAATAATTAACGGTTTATTGAAAAGTTCTGCAGCCCGGAGGCTGAAAATATACATTAGACAAAAAATTACTATTACATACATTTGTGGTTTAACAAAAGCCTTCATTGAGAAAGGTAAAGGAACATACAGTGAACGTACAGATTAATGTTTACAGTGGAGGTCACGTAGATCATGTGAGCTGAGGTGTTGAACAGCAGACACGTAGTGTAGTAACTCCCTCACAGGTGGTGTTATGAGGGACCTGGCGTGGTGTAGTAATTCCCTCACAGATAGTGTTATAAGGGACCACGTGGTGTAGTAACTCCCTTACAGATGGTGTTATGAGGGCCTGACGTGGTGTAGTAATTCCCCACAGATGGTGTTATAAGGGACCTACGTGGTGTAGTAATTCTCACAGATGGTGTTATGAGGGACCTGGCGTGGTGTAGTAATCTTCACAGATAGTGTTATGAGGGCCTGACGTGGTGTAGTAATTCCCTCACAGATGGTGTTATAAGGGACCTCACGTGGTGTAGTAATTCCCTCACAGGTGGTGTTATGAGGACCTGGCGTGGTGTAGTAATTCCTCACAGATAGTGTTATGAGGGCCTGACGTGGTGGTAATCACAGATGGTGTTATAAGGGACCTCACGTGGTAGTATTTCCTCACAGATGGTGTTATGAGGGGCCTGAAGTGGTGTAGTAATTCCCTCACAGATGGTGTTATGAGTGGGCCTGACGTGGTGCAGTAGTTCCTCACAGATGGTAAGGAGGAACTGGCGTGGTGTAGTAATTTCACAGATGGTGTTATTAAGGAACTCATGGTGTAGTAACTCCCTCACAGATGGTGTTATGAGGGATTACGTGGTGTACGAATTCCTCACAGATGGTGTTATGAGGACCTCACGTGGTGTAGTATCTCACAGATGGTGTTATGAGGGACCTCACGTGGTGTAGATTTCCTCACAGATGGTGTTATGAGGTCACGGTGTAGTGACCTCAGAGATGGTGTTATGAGAGGGCCTCACGTGGTGTAGTATTTCACAGATGGTGTTATGAGGCCTCACGTGGGTAATTTCACAGATGGTGTTATGAGGGGCCTGACGTGGTGTAGTAACTCCTCGCAGATGGTGTTATGAGGGACCTCACGTGGTGTAGTATTTCACAGATGGTGTTATGAGGGCCTCACGTGGTGTAGTAATTCTCACAGATGGTGTTAGTGAGGGGCCTGACGTGGTGTAGTAACTCCCTCGCAGATGGTAGTTATAAGGACCTCACGTGGTGTAGTATTTCCTCACAGATGGTGTTATGAGGGGCCTCACGTGGTGTAGTAATTCCCTCACAGATGGTGTTATGAGGGGCCTGACGTGGTGTAGTAACTCCCTCGCAGATGGTGTTATGAGGGACCTCACGTGGTGTAATAATTCCTCACAGATGGTGTTATGAGGGGCCTGACGTGGTGTAGTAATTCCTCTAGATGGTGTTATGAGGACCTCGTGATGTTGTGTTATCTGGTGGTGTTATGAGGGCCTCGTGGTGTAAGTAACTCCCTCACAGATGGTGTTATGAGGGACCTGACGTGGTGTAGTAATTCCCTCACAAATGGTGTTATATGGGTGAGGTGTGGTCCCAGGCCTTCCTATCGTGGATGGATTAACACATCGCTGGTTGTTGTTGGGTCTCACGGGCCGTTATCACTGGGTACCTGGGACCTCACTCAGTGAAGGATGAAGTTGAGTACGATTCAGCTGTTACTGTTAATTTCTTCTCAATGACTTAAGCTCTTCACCTCTGTTCAACACTGGTTCAATTTCTTTCCTAAATGAAGTAGCTTCTAACTTGAACTGTTGATATTCGATGGGGAGGAGAGGTTCAGGAGGGAGTGTGTGTGTGTGTGTGTGTGTGTGTGTGTGTGTGTGTGTGTGTGTGTGTGTGTGTGTGTGTGTGTGTGTGTGTGTGTGTGTGTGTGTGTGTGTGTGTGTGTGTGTGTGTGTGTGTGTGTGTGTGTGTGTGTGTGTGTGTGTGTGTGTGTGTGTGTGTGTGTGTGTGTGTGTGTGTGTGTGTGTGTGTGTGTGTGTGTGTGTGTGTGTGTGTGTGTGTGTGTGTGTGTGTGTGTGTGTGTGTGTGTGTGTGTGTGTGTGTGTGTGTGTGTGTGTGTGTGTGTGTGTGTGTGTGTGTGTGTGTGTGTGTGTGTGTGTGTGTGTGTGTGTGTGTGTGTGTGTGTGTGTGTGTGTGTGTGTGTGTGTGTGTGTGTGTGTGTGTGTGTGTGTGTGTGTGTGTGTGTGTGTGTGTGTGTGTGTGTGTGTGTGTGTGTGTGTGTGTGTGTGTGTGTGTGTGTGTGTGTGTGTGTGTGTGTGTGTGTGTGTGTGTGTGTGTGTGTGTGTGTGTGTGTGTGTGTGTGTGTGTGTGTGTGTGTGTGTGTGTGTGTGTGTGTGTGTGTGTGTGTGTGTGTGTGTGTGTGTGTGTGTCAAAGCCGTAATTCTCTTGCCTCACACAGCTTCTCAATACCAGAAGTCAACTTTGGCGTCGAGTTAAGGTTTGTGGCCGTCATCTTTTGTCACGAGGTCTTGTGCTGGTGACCAACTAATAATATTCCTTTCACAAATAAGAACGCCGGGGGTACAGGGGTCGATTTTTTTCCTAATATATTCGTGTTATTTGGTTGGAGTTGATTGAGGTTAGGTTAGGATACGTTGGGTTAAATTAAATTAAATTATATTAAATTAGTCTAAATTACATTAAAATTCGTCAAATTAACTTCGATTAGATTAAGATAGAACAGGTTTATTTAGGTTAGGTCAGGTAGGTTAGGTTCACTTAAGGTAATTAAATCAGCCTGGGTTTGGGTTCAGTGATTAGGGAGTCTGAACGTGATGATGGGAGTCCGCTTATTTGCCACTCCTAAATCCCTATTGGTACTCGGTGGTGGCTAGGGAACTACACACGTGACCACTGAGATACAAACAACCTAACCTAACCATCACTCGTCTCTCTCTCTCTCTTGTATAAGTAAACCAAGGATTACAACAGGAAGGAGGAGGAGGAGGAGGAGGTGAAGGAGAGGAGGTGATGGAAGAGGTTCTCAACCATCTCATGTTTCAAGTGAAAGACAAACTTGCCCTAATAATAATAATAATAATAATAATAATATATATAATAATAATAATTAACGGTTTATTGAAAAAATTCTGCAGCGAAGGCTGAAGAAATATACATGGACATATGACTTATTACATACATTGGTGGTTTAACAAAAGCCTTCATTAGAAAGGTGAAGGAACATACAGTGAACATACAGATTAATGTTTACACACGTGTCATGTGAGCTGAGGTGTTGAACAGCAGACACGTAGTGTAGTAACTCCTCCCCAGATGGTGTTAGGAGGAACTCACGTGGTGTGTAGTAGTTCCTCAGGTGGTGTTATGAGGGGCATCACGTGGTGTAGTAATTCCCTCGCAGATGGTGTTATGAGGGCCTCACGTGGTGTAGTACTCCCTCACAGATGGTGTTATGAGGGCATCACGTGGTGTAGTAATTCCCCACAGATGGTGTTATGAGGGGCCTGACGTGGTGTACTGGTGTAGTAATTCCCTCACAGATGGTGTTATGAGGAACTCACGTGTAGTAATTCCCTCACAGATGGTGTGATGAGGACTTGACGTGGTGTAGTAATTCCCTCACATATGGTGTTATGAGGGACATGTGGTGTAGTAATTCCCTCACAGATGGTGTTATATGAGTTAGGTTTGGTCTTAGGCCTTCCTATCGTAGACGGATTAACACATCGCTGGTTGTTGTTGGGTCTCACGGGCCGTTATCACTGGGTACCTGGGACCTCACTGTGTGAAGGTTAACTTGGGTACGACTGTTACTGCTGAGTTGTTCTCACTGACTTAAGCACTGTTCACCACTGTTCCTCTGTTTAACACTGTTGTAACTTCTGGCGAGAACTTTTGATATTCCGGTGGGAGGAGGGTTCAGGGGAGGGTTGGTATGGGCCAACGACAGTTGACCTGGCTGCTCGAGAGGAGCGCCAGGTACGTCTTGACCCTTCGGTGGTCAATGATGTAGTAATCTGTATTGGTTCATGCCTGCATGGCAGCACCTAGACATGTTTTGCAGAATGTCTTTTTCCTCAAAGATAAGACACAAACAGCCTTCATAGACCTTAAATCAGCCTTTGATGTAGCTTATAGAGACATTATACTTGAGCAAGTAGCTATTTTGGCATCCAAGGTAACCTGACATGGATAAAGGGGTTATCTGTCCAACAGGTATGCCAGTGTTCTGTTTAGGGAGTTAAAAGTACCAGAATGAGAGCATTTAACCTTGCACGCCTCAGGGAGGAGTGTTAAGTCCTATGTTCTTTAATATACTGATGCACAAGCTTATGGCTGACATTCCAGTTCAGCCGAATGAAACTGTAATATGTTATGCTGATGATATCTGCATTATGACACAGACCAAGCCCAGGCCCCAAGCCTTGCTGGATGTATTTGCTCAGAGGACTGTGGAATGAAGTCTCATAATAAGAGGAGGTGAAGGGGGGTGAAGTGATGAAAGAGGGAAGAAAAGTATAAAGACAGACAGGAAATAGCGACTGACACATTAAGCAGAAATACAGTACTTAACCTTCACACACACACACACACCTCTGTCCTGTATTACAACGTCAACAGTCAAGACTCTGTTATGTTTGCTCTTTCCTGTTATGTGCAGTCATAACTTTACTTAAGTAATAGTTTGAGGTTAATTGATCCTCGAGGTTTTGTCTGATGAGAAGTCCTTTTGGATGTGTCTTAATTCTTAATATTCTATGTCTCTTGCTTAATCTATGTCTCTTAACTTAATCTATGTCTCTTCTTAATCTATGTCTCTTAGCAATCTGTCTCTTAACAATCTATGTCTCTTAATTGTCTGTAATTTAACTAGCCTATGTTTAACTTAATCTGTCTTAACAATCTATGTTTCTTAGCAATCTATGTCTCTTAATTTAATCTGTGTCTCTTAACTTAATTTATGTCTCTTTAGTTAATCTATGTCTCTTAACTTAATCTGTGTCTCTTAGCTTAATCTATGTCTCTTAACTTAATCTGTGTCTCTTAGCAACCTGTGTTTAACTTAATCTGTCTTAGCAATCTATGTTTCTTAACTAATCTATGTCTCTTAACTTAATCTGTGTCTCTTAACTTAATCTATGTTTCTTAACTTAATCTATGTCTCTTAATTTAATCTATGTCTCTTAACTTAACCTATGTCCTTAGCAATCTGTCTTAATTTAATCTGTGTCTCTTAACTTAATCTATGTCTCTTAGCAATCTATGTCTCTTAATCTGTGTCTCTTAACTTAATCGTGTCTCTTAGCAATCTGTGTCTCTTAGCAATCTGTGTCTCTTAGCAATCTGTGTTCTTAGCAATCTGTGTCTCTTAGCAATCTGTGTACATCTGTCTCTTACAATCTATGTCTCTTAGCAATCTGTCTTACTTAATCTGTGTCTCTTAACAATCTATGTCTCTTAACTTAATCTGTGTCTCTTAGCAATCTATGTCTCTTTAGCAATCTGTGTCTCTTGGCAATCTGTGTCTCTTAACTTAATCTATGTCTCTTAATCTGTCTCTTAACTTAATCTGTGTCTCTTAGCAATCTATGTCTCTTAACTTAATCTGTGTCTCTTAGCATACTATGTCTCTTAACTTAATCTATGTCTCTTAATTTAATCTGTGTCTCTTAGCAATCTGTGTCTCTTAGCAATCTATGTCTCTTAGCAATCTGTGTCTCTTAACTTAGTCTGTCTTAACTTAATCTGTGTCTCTTAACTTAATCTATGTCTCTTTAATCTGTCTTAATCTGTGTCTCTTCATGTTAGCAATCTGTCTCTTAGCAATCTATGTCTCTTAGCAATCTGTGTCTCTTAACTTTCTGTGTCTCTTAACTTAATCTATGTCTCTTAGCAATCTGTGTCTCTTAATCTGTGTCTCTTAGCAATCTGTGTCTCTTAGCAATCTGTGTCTCTTAGCAATCTGTGTCTCTTAACTTGTCTATGTCTCTTAGCAATCTTGTCTTTAGCAATCTTGTCTCTTAATCTGTGTCTCTTAACTTAATCTATGTCTCTTAACTTAATCTGTGTCTCTTAACTTATCTGTGTCTCTTAGCAATCTATGTCTCTTAGCAATCTGTGTCTCTTAACTTAATCTGTCTCTTAGCAATCTATGTCTCTTAGCAATCTGTGTCTCTTAGCAATCTGTGTCTCTTAACTTAATCTATGTCTCTTAGCAATCTGTGTCTCTTAGCAATCTGTGTTCTTAGCAATCTGTGTGTCTCTTAACTTAATCTGTCTTAATCTGTATGTCTCTTAACTTAATCTATGTCTCTTAGCTTAATCTATGTCTCTTAGCAATCTGTGTCTCTTAGCAATCTGTCTTCTTAATCTGTGTCTCTTAGCAATCTGTCTCTTAACTTAATCTGTCTTAGCAATCTGTGTCTCTTCTCTTAACTTAATCTATGTCTCTTAGAATTAATCTGTGTCTCTTAACTTGCAATCTGTGTCTCTTAGCAATCTGTGTCTCTTAACTTAATCTATGTCTCTCTTAGCAATCTGTGTCTCTTAGCAATCTGTGTCTCTTAGCAATCTATGTCTCTTAGCAATCTGTGTCTCTTAACTTGTCTGTGTCTCTTAGCAATCTTGTGTCTCTTAGCTTAATCTGTGTCTCTTAACTTAATCTATGTCTCTTAACTTAATCTGTGTCTCTTGGCAATCTGTAATTTGCTTAATCTATGTCTCTTAGCAATCTGTGTCTCTTAGCAATCTGTCTTAACTTAATCTGTGTCTCTTGCTTAATCTATGTCTCTTGCTTAATCTGTCTTAGCAATCTGTGTCTCTTAGCAATCTGTGTCTCTTAACTTAATCTGTCTTAGCAATCTGTGTCTCTTGTAATCTGTCTCTTAGCAATCTGTCTTAGCAATCTGTCTCTTAACTTAATCTATGTCTCTTAGCTTAATCTGTGTCTCTTGTAATCTGTGTCTCTGCAATCTGTGCCTTGCAATCTGTGTCTCTTGGCAATCTATGTCTCTTAGCAATCTGTGTTTCTTTAGTTAATCTTTGTTTCTTTAGTTAATCTATCTCTTAGCAATCTGTGTCTCTTAGCAATCTGTTATGTCTCTTAGCAATCATCTCTTGCTAATCTGTCTTAGCAATCTGTGTCTCTTAGCAATCTATGTCTCTGCTTAATCTATGTCTCTTAGCAATCTGTGTCTCTTAGCAATCTGTGTCTCTTAGCAATCTGTGTTCTTAACTTGTCTATGTCTCTTAGCAATCTGTGTCTCTTAGCAATCTGTGTCTCTTAACTTAATCTATGTCTCTTAACTTTCTGTGTCTCTTAGCAATCTGTGTCTCTTGCTTGTCTATGTCTCTTAATTATCTGTGTCTCTTAGCAATCTGTGTCTCTTAGCAATCTGTGTCTCTTAACTTAATCTATGTCTGTGCTTAATCTGTGTCTCTTAACTTAATCTATGTCTCTTAGCAATCTATGTCTCTTAGCAATCTGTGTTTCTTTGGTTAATCTATCTCTCTTAGCAATCTATGTCTCTTAGCAATCTGTGTCTCTTGCAATCTGTGTTAACTTAATCTGTGTCTCTTAGCAATCTGTGTCTCTTAGCAATCTGTGTCTCTTAGCAATCTATGTCTCTTAGCATGTCTATGTCTCTTAGCTTAATCTGTGATATCTTAGCAATCTGTGTCTCTTAGCAATCTGTGTCTCTTAACTAATCTATGTCTCTTGCTTAATCTATGTCTCTTAGCAATCTGTTGTCTCTTAGCATCGTAGTCTGTGTCTCTTAGCAATCATGTCTCTTAACCCAATCTGTGTCTCTTGCTAATCTGTGTCTCTTAGCAATCTGTGTCTCTTAACTTAATCTGTGTCTCTTAACTTAATCTATGTCTCTTAACTTAATCTGTGTCTCTTAGCAATCTGTGTCTCTTAGCAATCTGTGTCTCTGCTTAATCTGTGTCTCTTAGCAATCTATGTCTCTTAACTTAATCTGTGTCTCTTAACTATCTGTGTTAGCAATCTATGTCTCTTAGCAATCTGTGTCTCTTAGCAATCTATGTCTCTTAACTTAATCTGTGTCTCTTAGCAATCTGTGTCTCTTAACTTAATCTGTGTCTCTTAGCAATCTATGTCTCTTAACTTAATCTATGTCTCTTGCTTAATCTGTGTTTCTTTGGTTAATCTATGTCTCTTAACAATCTATGTCTCTTAACTTAATCTGTGTCTCTTAACTTAATCTATGTCTCTTAACTTGTCTGTGTCTCTTAGCAATCTATGTCTCTTAACTTAATCTATGTCTCTTAACTTAATCTGTGTCTCTGCTTAATCTATGTCTCTTAGCAATCTGTGTCTCTTAGCAATCTGTGTCTCTTAGCAATCTGTGTCTCTTAGCAATCTGTGTCTCTTAACTTAATCTATGTCTCTTAACTTAATCTGTGTCTCTTAGCAATCTGTGTCTCTTAACTTATCTGTGTCTCTTAGCAATCTATGTCTCTTAGCAATCTATGTCTCTTAGCAATCTGTGTCTCTTGGCAATCTATGTCTCTTTGTCTGTGTCTCTTAGCAATCTATGTCTCTTAGCAATCTGTGTCTCTTAACTTAATCTGTGTCTCTTAGCTAATCTATGTCTCTTAGCAATCTATGTCTCTTAACCCAATCTGTGTCTCTCTTAATCTATGTCTCTTAGCAATCTGTGTCTCTTAGCAATCTATGTCTCTTATCTGTGTCTCTTAGCAATCTGTGTCTCTTAACTTAATCTGTATATTTGCTTAATCTGTGTCTCTTAGCAATCTATGTCTCTTAGCAATCTGTGTCTCTGCTTAATCTATGTCTCTGCTTAATCTGTGTCTCTTAACTTAATCTGTGTCTCTTAACTTAATCTGTGTCTCTTAGCAATCTGTGTCTCTTAGCAATCTGTGTCTCTTAACTAATCTGTGTCTCTTAGCAATCTATGTCTCTTAATTTAATGTGTCTCTTAACTGTCTATGTCTCTTAGCAATCTGTGTCTCTTAGCAATCTGTGTCTCTTAGCAATCTGTGTCTCTTAGCAATCTGTGTCTTAGCAATCTGTGTCTCTTAGCTGTAATCTGTGTATCTCTATTTCGTTTAACTATCTCTCTATCTCCTTTCTCTCCTAGTACTGTTTATCTCCCCTCTGTCGTCCTATCTCTCTCTTTCTCTTTGTCTGACCAGTTCTCTCTCTCTCTCTCTCTCTCTCTCTCTCTCTCTCTCTCTCCTCTCTCTCTCTCTCTCTCCTCTCTCTCTCTCTCTCTCTTTATACAGTACAGCATGACAGAGAGAAGATAGAATGTAGAGATGACCACTAGCCCTTCATCACGCACATAAAAGTAAGCACACACACACACACACACACACACACAGCTACAGATCTTGACCTACTGAAGAAGACCAACGACATCAAAACACTACTTGCTTGACCCTCTGATAAGTTCATTTATCTTGATACTATATGAACTTGGGTACATATTCTGGTTTGGTTTGGTTAGGTTTGGTTTGGTTTGGTTTGGTTTGGAGTTGGGTTTGGTTGGGTTGGTTGGTTTGGTTTGGTTTGGTTTGGTTTGGTTTGGTGGGTTGGGTTGGGTTGGGTTGGGTTGGTTGGGTTGGGTTGGGTTTGGTTAAGGTTACGTTAGATGGGGTTGGGCCCACTGCTGATTTCTTACCTCGCCTCACCCTCGTCACCTCCTCTCCACCTCCCTCACCCCTCCCCACCTCACCCTCCCCTCCCTCCCACCCTCCCTCCTCACCCCTCTCTCCCCTCCTCCCTCCCTCCTCCTCACCTCCCCTCCTCCTCCCACTTCCCTCCTCCTCCTCCCTCACCCTCCTCCTCACCTTCCCCCTCACCTCACCCCTCCCTCCTCACCCCTCCCCCCCACCTCACCCTTACCCCACCTCACCCCTCCCTCCCCACCTCCCTCCCCCTCCCCACCTCACCCCTCCCCCCACCTCACCCCTCCCCACCCCTCCTCCTCGCCCGTGTCACGTCTCACGGATCAAGCACCACTAAGATTACACGGCCGATACCCTCCATTATCTCACACAACGAGGACCTGGGCGTCAAAATTCGAAGCCTTGCGGGTCCTCTGTGAGCAAGGGATGCCACTTAGGACCTGAGAGAGAGGGTTGCCCGAGGATAGCCCGAGGGTTACCTTACTGTCGGGGCCCCACACGATGGATGGGACTCCTCGGTGCCACTGCCGGGTGACTCTGGAGCGATGATATTCCTGTGCATGAAATGGTGTGTGTGTGTGTGTGTGTGTGTGTGTGTGTGTGTGTGTGTGTGTGTGTATGTGTGTGTGTGTGTGTGTGTGTGTGTGTGTGTGTGTGTGTGCGCGTGTGCGTGTGTGTGTGTGCGCGTGTGCGTGTGTGTGTGTGTGTGATGTACAACATGATTGGTGCCGGGCTGAGTGATGTGTGTGACCTTTGTGTTGGCTGGTGACATGAGGGATGATTGATTGGTTAAATGGTGACACCATAGGATGACTGACTGGCTGGTGACGCAGCAATCTCTACCTCTCTCTCTCTCTCTCTCTCTCTCTCTCCTCTCTCTCTCTCTCTCTCTCTCTCCCTCTCTCTCTCTCTCTCATGAAGGGCCCCTCACTTCTCCTCGACAGCTCCTTAAATTTTCACAACCTTAGACATTCCTCTCACTCCCTCTCACTCACACTCTCCCTCTCCTCGACACTCTCCCTCACTCTTCTCATCCACAATCTTCCCCACATTCCCTCTTTATCAGCCCAAAACTTCCTCACTCTTTCCTCCTTTACTCTTTTCCAATAAGCATCTCCCTCCCTCCCTTCCTCCCTCCCTATCTTCCTTTTTCCTCCTTTCGTTACTTTTCTCCACCAAATATCTTCCTCCCTCCCTCCCTCCCTCCCTTTTTCATTTTATTACTTCCCTCCACTAAGCAACTCCCCCCTTCCTTCCTTTCTTCCTTCGTTCCTTCCTTCCTTCCCCTCTCTCTCCATCTAATACTTCCTCTTCTTCTCGTCTCTCCTCTTCCCAACCACAACACTTTGAGAGCACCGCCACGTAAACTAAGCGTCCTCTCTGAAGAACTTAGCTAGACCATGACCTCTATTGTATCTAATTATAGGTCATATATAATTAGTGTCTTGCTAATTAATTATTTCCCGTCATCAATTATATCACAACAACAAATGATAATACGAAAAAAAGTCTGAATAAACTTTGTTTTGTAATCTTAAGCCATCTACCCCCACACACCCCCTACTCCCACACACTCCCTACTCCCACACTCCCTCACACACCCCTATACACACACCTCCCTACACCACACACCCTACTCCCACCCCCTACTCCCCCCACGCTCCCTACTCCCCACACCTCCCTACTCCCCACCCCCTACTCCCCACCTCCCCTACACCCCACACACTCCCTACTCACACACCCCCCTACTCCCCCACGCTCCCCTCCCCCCCACACACTCCCCTACTCCCCCTACTCCCCCACACTCCCTACTCCTACACACTCCCCTCTCCCCACTCCCCTCTCCCCCACCTCTCTCCCACAGTCCCCTCTCCCCCCTCCCCTACTCCCCACCACACACACTCCCTCTCCCCACCTCCTTACTCCTTTACCTCCTCCCCCACCTCCCCTGCTCCCACACAATCCCTACACCCCCCACCTCCTTCTCCCCACTACCTCCCACACACTCTCTCCCCACCTCCCTCCTGCCTCCCCTCTTACCCCTCCCTCCCCCACTCCTTACTCCCCCTCCCTCCCCACCTCCTTCTCCCCACACACTCTGCCTCCCCACACCTCCTCCCCCCAATCCCGCCTCCCCACACTCTCTCCCCCCACCTCCTTACTCCCCACACTCTCTCCCCCCCACCTCCTTGCTCCCCACCTCCCCTCTCCCCACCCTATTCCCCACACTCCCTACTCCCCCACTCCCTACTCCCCTCCCTCTCCCCCACCCACTCCCCTACTCCCCCCACCTCCCCTACTCCCCCACACTCCCCTCCCCCACACTCCCCTACTCCCCTGCTCCCCTCCCCACACTCCCTCCCCACGCTCCCCTGCCCCACACTCCCCTACTCCCCCACACTCCCCTCCTCCCCCACCTCCTTCTCCACTCCCTCTCCCCCTCCCTACTCCCCCACCTCCTTCTCCACACCTCCTTACTCCCTGGACTCATGCTCCCTGCCTCTCCCACTGCCTCCCCTCCCCCTCCCTCCCCTGCCTCCCCTCTCCCCCTCCCTCCCCCTGTCCTTCTCCCCTCACCTCCTTGCTCCTCTGCTCACTACTCCCCACACTCCCTATCTTCCCCACTCCCTCCCTCCTCTCCCCACACACTCCCCTGCTCCCCCACACTCCCCTCCCCTCTCTCCCCTCCCCTCTCCCCCACACTCCCCTCTCCCCCACCTCTCTCCCCCACTCTCTCCCCACACACTCCCCTCTCCCCCTCCCCTCTCCCCACACTCTCTCCCCCACACTCCCTACTCCCCCACACTCCCTACTCCCACACACTCCCTACTCCCACACACTCCCTACTCCCCCACACTCCCTACTCCCACACACTCCCTCAAGTACTACCAGTCTCGTGTCCCTTTGTTCTTTAGTGGGAGTTGTATCACCTGTCAATACGTAATCGAAATTTCTTATTGAATATTATTGTGGACCTTATTTTTGAATGTCTGTCTGTCTGTCTGTCTGTCTTTATATATCCATTGTCTGTATTTCTTTCTTTCTTTCTTTCTTTCTTTCTTTCTTTCTTTCTCAAAACCACATCGAAATCTTCTTCCATCTTCTGGTATTGACAGACGTGATAAAAGTGGTGGTGGTGGTTGTTGAAGTAATGGTGGTGGTAGTGGTGGTTGAGATAGTGGGTGTTGGTGGTGGTGATGTTGGTGGTGTTGATGTTGGTGGTGTTGATGGAGGGAGAGTGTCAGTCAGTCAGTCAGTCGGTCAGTCAGTCAGTCAGTCAGAGAGTCAGTCAGTCAGTCAATCAGGGAGTAGGGCTTGTACGTGACCTTCTCTTCCACCACCTGTGACTCACCTGGATAGATTCACCTGTTGACACCTTAACTAATTAGTACCAAATAGTTGAACTTTAATGCAACATAAACCCGATTTCCTTTCGTTAGACCAGAAACCTATAGAATTCATTCCAGTGGTATAATTCATTCCAGTGGTATAATTCATTCCAGTGGTATAATTCATTCCAGTGGTATAATTCATTCCAGTGGTAAAATTCATTCCAGTGGTATAATTCATTCCAGTGGTATAATTCTTTCCAGTGATATAATTCATTCCAGTGGTATAATTCATTCCAGTGGTATAATTAATTCCAGTGGTATAATTCTGCAGGGAAGGAATACAAATTATCTTCCCTTGACAGATAATGGGTCGCCTGATGATAATAATTGCATGTAGTTGATGACGATGAACCACGAGCCGTTCACTGCATCACAGAGCCAGGGGGGGTAGGACTGCTCTCTCTGTGATCCGCCCGAGGTCTGGTTTAGAGCTTTTGGCAATTAGGAGAGTGATGTTGGCGATCAGTGAAGCTTGTTGCAGACACGCCACACCACCCTGCCTTACCTTCCCCTACCTCCTTCCTTCCCTCCTTCATTCACTCCCCTACCTCTCCTTCCCTCTCTTCCCCTTCCTTCCTTCCTTCCTTCCTTCCTTCCTCCTTGACAATGCACCTACCTCCTTTCTGCTGCTTCGACCACACACACACACACACACACACACACACACACACACACACACACACACACACACACACACACACGAGAAACTCTCCTCTTAATAGCTTTAGACGACAGAATGTATTTAACTGACCCAACTGAACACATAGATAGAGAGTTATAATGTTAATTAATGTTATTTTACCTTAACTGGAGGTGTAGGAATGTATCTAACCTAACCTAACCTAACCTAACCTAACCTAACCTAACCTAACCTAACCTAACCTACCCTAACACGGAGAAGATGGACAAAATGGCGTCTTTATTACGCTGAGACTTTGAGACTTCCTCCTCTTCCTTCCATCTCCTCCTCTTCCTCTCACCTCCTACACCTCCTTCCACCTCTTCCTCCCACCTCACTCATACTCATCCACACCTCACTCATACTCACTCATCCACACCTCACTCATACTCACTCATCCACACCTCACTCATACTCACTCATCCACACCCTATATTCACTCATCCACCCCTCATACTAAGTCTTCCTCACTCATCCACCCTCCATACCCACTCATCCTCACTCATCCGTCTCCACACTCCACTCATCCACCATCCACACCCCACCATCCACACCCCCATCCACTCATCCACCCCCCATATCCACCATCCTCACCTGTCCACACCACTCATCCACACCTCCATCCACCATCCACCCCCACATCCACTCATCCACACCTCCATCCATTTCATCCACACCTCCACTCCACCTCCATCCTCATCCACACACTCATTCATCCACCTCCCATATCCACTCATCCTCACTTTACACCCACTCATCCACACCCTCCACCCACTCATCCTCACTCATCCACACCCTCCACCCACTCCCTTCATCCACACCCTCCATCCACTCATCCACCCCTCATCCAACATCATAGATAAACGGGAGTCTCGGTGCAAATTCGTCGCCATTTTGTCATTTTATCACACGGGAAATATGATGGATGTAATATCGTTTAGAGGGTGTTCTGGCCGGGGGCATTAGGTGAGGTATGGGCTTATAAAGAATTCCTTCACCTCCAGGGAGAGAGGGGTGAGGGGGAAGGGGGGAGGGAGGAGTGGGAGGGGAGGGGAGAGGGAGAGAGAGAGAGAGAGAGTTTCATTCGCATCAGCTGTTAATAGGACATTGACGTCATCCACTTGATAATATTATGCTAATGGTCTTTCCCTGTAGTCAAGGGTGAGGCGGTTCAGGCCAGAGACCTAACCTAGCCTAACCTAACTTAACCTAACCTAACCTAACCTAACCTAACTATATAATGGATAGTGTGGACTTATATAAGGGTCTGTGTGGATAAGGGCCGAGTATAAGGGATCAGGTAGTAAAGGTGTTAGTGGAGGTATTGGCGTCAGGGAAGGTATGTGGCGCCCCTTTGGTGACCGGTTTGCCATAAAGGGATGAGTGGTCTTCAAGGAGGAAGGGGAGGGGGAAGGAGGAGGAGGAGAGGGGAGGGAAGAGGATGAGGGAGGAGGAAAGTGAGGGGAAGGGAAGGGGAAAGAGAGGCAGGAGGAGGAGGAGGAGGAGGAGGAAACGGATGAAGAGGAAGGAAGTGTGTTAAAGGAAATAAGGAAGAAGAATGAAGGAGAATAAGGAGGAAGAGAGGACTTACACGCTTGTATTGCGTACATATCTGCGTCTTTTGCGTACAGTCGGCCACAAGAAGAAGTATACACCTACGGTTCGTGTTTGAGACCTTGTATCTGGTAACACTGTCCTGAACAGATCAGACAAAATTACAAAATAACCTGTAATTTATGTTGTATTCCTACATATATGTTATAAATACATTTGTTGTTATGTTTTACTAGTGTCTTGTGTTTATATTACAAGTAATATATTGTATCCAATGGTGGTAAACTTGTTGCAATCAGGGCCGGATTCAGGAGTGGGCAAAGTGGGCAGCTGCCCAGGGGCCTCCACAATCTGGGGGCCTCCACTTATTACATCTGACCTTGGACTTAAAGAAGCCTATACATGCAATCTTGGACAGAACCATTATTTGAGTAGAGGTTTATCTGATTAATAATGCAAAGAATCATCTCTCTGTAATAACTAATAATATATTCTTTTCTGTGAAGTATCTTGAAAATTTTTGACATGTGCGGTAGTAGCTATATCAGGGCTGGTCGACTTGAAACCACATGAATGACTCCAGTCATGTCTCACTTTTTTGTGTGTGTGTGTGTTGGGAATTTGCACACTATCAATAAAATGTACAGTTAATTAAAAATTTCTCAATGTTCTAATTTCCTCAATATAACGGCACATGGCTTCAAAATTCTCCAAAGAAGTGTTCAAATTTCAACATTTTCCCGGGGGGCTTACAGCGCCCCCCGGAACTCCCGGATGTTTAGGCTCGCTTCACTAGCCACTCTACCCTGGAGAGACCTTCCCACTCATGAGTGGAGTCCCTCAGGGAAGCGTCCTCTCCCCCACCCTATATATTATCTACACAAGTGACACCCCGCCTCCCACTAGAACAGGTAACGAAGATATTATGTATGCAGATGACATCACTCAAATAACAACACATCAAGGAAAATCGCGAGCGTTACAGGCCGAAAACACCAGGCGGGAATTAGAAAGGGTAAATAACTACGAAAAACAATGGAAAATCCAAACCAGTCTCCCGAAATTCACAGTGATACCCTTATGCAGAAGGAAAACCCATCCATTAGTAACCAATAATGCCCAGATAGAATACAAAAGCAGAGGCACCCTCCTGGGCCTACATATATCCACGACAGGTTACTCCCATCATGTCCACAGCAGGAAGGAAAAAGCAAGAAGAGAGCTGAGAAAACTATACCGCTTTAAAGCGCTTCCTGAGAAAATAAAACTCCGCCTGGTGACATCATTTATCACACCGATATTAACTTACCCAGCAATACCTCTTCATACTATGAGCACCACTCAAATATTAAAATTACAGGTGGTCCAAAATGAAGTCCTAAGATTCGTCACAGGTGAAAGATACCCCTTCACCAGAACCAGAGCCGAGATACATAGAGACCTGAGAATGAAACCCATCAACCAGCAGCTGCACACCCTGGCCAACGGAATCTGGCAAAAGATAGAACGATCAGAGCAAGAACTCCTTCAAAGACTCCCACCAGATAACGACAACAACCATACATGGTTCCCAAAAAGTTACCAAATCTCAAAAGGTCCATTACCACCCCGATCTACACGGCCAGGCAATAGACAACCTCCCTAGACCAACATCCGCCAGTAGGGTCGACGGAATATGAAATAAGGCCCTTAAAACACCCATATATGGGACAGGGTAGGCTGTCTAGTGCCTGTACCGGCAGACAATAACTAACCCATGACACAACCCTAACACACTATTAGCTTAGCTAGGCGGTCAGCCCGCCCTCTCTTTCCTCCTCCTAAACTTCTTCAATTTCCGAACTGTAACTTCCTTCCCCCACCTCTAATCTTCTTTCACCCCTTCTTTCTCTACAAAAAAAAAACCTCTTGGGTAGTTATAATGAGGGGGGCCTCCACAAAGAGGCTGCCCATGGGCCTCCACAGGTCTAAATCCGGCACTGGTTGCAGTTATCGTACAGCTCCCTCCTCCTCCCCCACTTTTTCTCTTGCCTTACTTTTTTTTACTGATTTTTGGATTAGTAAAGGAAGGAAGAGGAGTAAATAGAAGAATATAGAAGGAAAAACAGAAAATAGTTAGAGATAACATGTGGGGGAGCTGAGTTTCATCATGCGTCTGGATGCGCAGTTTCAACGTTTCCAGACCATTTTCAGGCCTAACAGCTACTTATTCCTGTGGTCGACTGTACACAGGTAAGATGATAAACAAACATTAATTAAGACAGGTATATTACAGGTAAGATGGTTATTTATATCTTATCTCATTTCAGACTCTGTTACCCACCTCTTGATCTGGCACTCAAGCGGTCATCCAAGACGAGAATTGCAACTCAAGCGGTTACTCATCCCCTGACCTGACACTCAAGTGGTTGCTGAATCCGGCTTTGATACTCAAGCAGTCACCCACAACAGGTATTCTCACTGACTGGTTACTCGCCATGGAACTCACGCTCGAGCGGCGTCACTCATAAAAAACGCCCAATCAGTCACTCGAGCCGTCACTCATTTAGCCGTCACACAAAAATCGTCACTCTGTTGTCACCCAAGAGCCGTCACTCAGGAGTCGTCACTTAAGAGCCGTTACTCAAGAGCCGTCAATCGAAGAGCTGTCACTCGAAGAGCCGTCACTCGAGGAGCCGTCACTCAAGAGTCGTCACTTAAAGCCGTCACTTAAAGCCGTTACTCAAGAGCCGTCACTAAAGAGCCGTTACTCAAGAGCCGTCACTAAAGAGCCGTCACTAAAGAGTCGTCGCTCAAGAGCTGTCAATCGAGAGCCGTCACTAAAGAGCCGTCACTCAATCAAAAGCCACGTTCAAGTCCAATTGTTTAAAGAAAATATTATTAAATAAAATTAAAGACTCAATAAAACGTCGTGAGTAACAGTTCCTCCCCAATCGTTACTCAGAGTCCCGTCCCCAAACATTCTGTCATCTTTGGTAACTCGAGAAAGTAATCCATCGATAATACAGACCGGTAACTCACTTGGTTACTCATTAATGATTCAGTAACTCATGTTGAAGAAGGTGAGAGGCAATGAGTGATAAAGATTGAGAGAGATGACTTCAGATAACTAGATGATGACGTCAACAGCATCAGGCACAAGACATCAGGTGAGAATGTCAAGGTAAGGTCACCTCTGTGTGTGTGTGTGTGTGTGTGTGTGTGTGTGTGTGGTTTGGGTTTAACTCAGGTCCCCCAAGCTAAGTTAAGTAGTGTTTAATTTGATTTACTTCGTCAGGTAGAGTCGGGTAACAGATAGGTGAGTGTGTGTGTGTATACTGTAGGAGGAGAAGGAGGAAGGGGAGGAAGAGGGGGATGAGGAAGAGGAGGAGGGTGCTAGGTCAGTTGGTTGTGACTCACCCGACAACAGTTGATGCTTTCTGAATGGTGGAAATTGGGGTCCAACTCTTCATTTACACGGTACGTCTCTTTCTTTTCAGTCACCCCCTCTACTCTCTCTCTCTCTCTCTCTCTCTCAACCCCTGCTCTTCCTCTCCTCCTTTCATCTTTGTATCCTATTACCTTCTCTTCCTCTCTCCACGTTTCACTCTCTCCTTGCTAGTTCTTCGTCTCCTTATTTTCCTTCACCTCACTCACTCACTCACTCACTCACTGAATCTCGAAGCGCAGAGTCAGGTTGAACCATCATTAAATATTCTGAAAGGAACAAATCACTTACTTCTTTTTCCTTTCAGATAACTTCACGTTCAACTGAAGAAACCCAAAGTCCCGAACGTCTGTGGCATTACCTCCCACACCTCTGTAAACTGTGAGGAGGAGGTAGAGGGGAAAATCTTCAATAGTTACCCCTTAAATATTAACCAAAGAAAACCTCTGCTCGTGACACGTGATGGTGTGTCTTGACCTTGATAGCTGTTAAAGCACGTTAGTGATAAGAACAACAGCTGTGACGCTTAAAAAGATAAATAGAGTAAAAGATAAACATCAAATTGAAATGGACGACGAATAATTGATGACATTTTGAAGGTGTCAGTTTCATCATTGCTTCTACGAGCGGAAGCAACGACAACAACAGCTTCAACAGTAACAACATCAACAGCAGCAGTAACAGCAACAGGACGCCAAAATGTATGGGATGCTGCTTGAGAGTGTTATGTACTTCGGCAGAGTAAGTAGCTACTGTATTCTGTGTGTGTGTGTGTGTGTGTGTGTGTGTGTGTGTGTGTGTGTGTGTGTGTGTGTGTGTTTGAATTGAATTGAATTGAAACAGTTTATTTAGCCAGAAAAACACAGATACAGAGTAGATAATAATAACAATATTAACATGGCTGAGCCAGTTGAGAACCTGAGCTGCACCTGATATATACTATACATTTATCTCAAGGAAGTATTATGTAACATTTAGTATCATCTGGAATAGTACAATAGCATGGTGGTAATAAGAACGTCTCATAATGTTACCACGGTTATCACTTCAATATTTATTTATTTTATTTATATATTTACTTATTGTTTTTTTTATTATAAGTATATACATAAATTACAGTGGAATTGAAAAACATAAGTATAATGGGGGAGCAGTACAACCTGGGATGTACAGTAATAAGGTTGAACAAGAGGACAGAGCTGTCAGGATTATGTCTAGTTGGCAATTATGTTTATTGCAATGGTAATTACTTATTTATTTGCATGATAATTACCGATAAAACGGTTTTGATGGTGCAATAACAGCAGGTACTGTAAATATAGTAAGTGTTACAAGAAGTATTAATACTTAGACAATAGATATTTTTTTAGAGATGATTTAAAGGAAGGGAGGGTAGTCTTTGCTCGGATGGGTGGGGGTAAGTTGTTCCACACCTTCACACCTGATATTTTATGGAGGTCTGGGACTGAGAGGAGCGCATGGGGGGTGGTCTTAGTAGCTCTGGGTGCCTTAAGTTGTATCTCTGATTATTCCGGAGCTGGAAATAATTATTGTCAAGCAAGTGATTGATAGATTTGTAAACAAAGAGGGCACAGCAGTAGGTGTTAATATCCTCGAATTTAAAAATTTTCAATATAGCAAATTTCTCGTTTGTGTGATGTTTTTTTCAAGTAGGTCATTGTCCGTACAACTCTCCTTTGTGCAGTAACCAGAGATCGTGTTTTTGAAGAGCCAGAGGCCCCCATAGTGTGTGATAGTGTATCAGGTGTTGGTAAACAAGATCATGATAGATTTCTTTCATTGCTGTGAGAGTGAGTGACTGTCGAGTGTGATACATGATACCGCACTGTTTATGGCTGTGAATGGCTTGTATGTGGTTTTTCCAGTTAAGTTTATTCAGCTTTAGGGTATACTTACATTATAAGGATCCCTGAATACCCACCCCCTGCCCTCTCCCGTTCCCTCTCTCCTTCTGCCGTCTCCTCTTACCTCCCTTCCCCTCCCTTCCCGCTCTGCCCCTCCCTTCCCCTCCCGCCCTGCCCCTCCCCTCCCGCCCTCACACCCTCCACCCCGTCCATTCCCGCCTCCACTCCTGCCCACCTCCTGCCCTCAGCCTCTCCCGCCCTCTACAAACACTGGCAGATTCCAGAGGCGGAAGGCTTTACTGAGGGACGAGAAAGTTATCTACCGAGTACCACAAGTTGTTAATTAATGATGGCGACTCCACCACCCCAGGAGGGATTGAGGAGGGGAGGGGTGGGTGAGGGGAGGGGATGGGAGAGGAGGGGAGGGGTGGGGTGAGGGGACGGGGATGGGAGAGGAAGGGAGGGGTGGGGTGAGGGGGGGGACGGGGATGGGAGAGGAGGGGATAGGAGTAGACAGAAGAGAGAGGGAAGGGAGAGGAGTAGAGGGGAGAGGATGGGATAGGAGAGGAGGGAAAGGGGGGGTGAGGAGGGGGAGGAGGAGGAAGAGAAAGGAACAAAGGAGGAATAAAAAAAGATTAAGGACTAAAGAAGGGAGGAAGAGGATGAGAAAGAGAAAGGAATAAGGGAGGAAGGTTAAAGAAGGAATTAGAGGGTTAGGTAAAACAAGCTGGGGTGTCTAATCATCTGGTGATCCGAAACATTTTCTATGATCACAACAAAACTCTAGACGTTAGAGTAATAATCCAATCAGGTTATTGATGGATAGAAGTGAAGGGAGGAAGGATAATTAAAGTTGAATGTTATAGTCCCTTGAGAGATGCAAAGGTCGGGGTATATTATTATTAATTATTATTTTTATTAACAGTAGTAGTATAGACAGACAGACAGACAGACAGACAGACAGACAGACAGGCAGGCAGCGTTAACCTAAATAGATCACACAGTTGATACAAAACAATCGGTGTGTGTGTGTGTGTGTGGGTGGGTGATTTATGGTAGGGCTCCCTCTAAAGTTTCTAAGCACACACACACAGCCTTGGTTCCTCCATTACTGTGATCGGTCTACCCTAAAATATCCTCCTGTGTTCCTCTCTACGTCACCAGTCAGTCGACACAAATACCGCTGGCCCGTCCTGATCATCGTCTTGTTGTTCTTCCTGTTCTTGTTCTTGTTGTCCTTGTTGTTGTTGTTTTCTTGTTCTTTTTCTTCTTGTTCTTCTTGTTCTTCTTCTCCTTCTTCCTTCTTCTTCCCTACAATTTCTCGCTATTATACAACTGTGTTATTGTGTCTACCTCCTCCCCCCCCCCCTTTCAACACCCTCTGCTCCTCACACCTGCTCATAATACACCTGAGCTTCCCCTACACCCGTGGGTCTTAATTACTATACACCTGTGGGTTTGAGGTGTTTGTTTTGATTTGTACCCGAGGACATTATTGGTCGGTTGTAGCTCGATTCTAGGTCTTGGATTGGCTCATTATAGTGGTAGAAACTCTCTCTCCACACTACCATACTTGTCACCATTACCACCATTATACCTCAACCATGTGCACCATAACTTCAACATGCCACTACCATCACACCGCCTTATCTTACACTGGTGTCTCTCTCATTACCGCCTGTGAGAGAGAGCTGTTACGGTGCCTCAGACTAACACACACGAGACAGAACCAACACCTTAGCATCTACCCAGTAACACACACGAGACACAACCAACACCTTAGCATCTACCCAGTAACACACACGAGACAGAACCAACACCTTAGCATCTACCCAGTAACACACAAGAGACACAACCAACACCTTAGCATCTACCCAGTAACACACAAGAGACAGAACCAACACCTTAGCATCTACCCAGTAACACACAAGAGACAGAACCAACACCTTAGCATCTACCCAGTAACACACAAGAGACAGAACCAACACCTTAGCATCTACCCAGTAACACACACGAGACACAACCAACACCTTAGCATCTACCCAGTAACACACACGAGACAGAACCAACACCTTAGCATCTACCCAGTAACACACAAGAGACAGAACCAACACCTTAGCATCTACCCAGTAACACACAAGAGACACAACCAACACCTTAGCATCTACCCAGTAACACACACGAGACAGAACTAACACCTTAGCATCTACCCAGTAACACACACGAGACAGAACCAACACTTTAGCATCTACCCAGTAACACACAAGAGACACAACCAACACCTTAGCATCTACCCAGTAACACACACAAGAGACAGAACTAACACCTTAGCATCTACCCAGCAACACACACAAGAGACAGAACTAACACCTTAGCATCTACCCAGTAACACACACAAGAGACAGAACCAACACCTTTAGCATCTACCCAGTAACACACAAGAGACAGAACTAACACCTTAGCATCTATCACCCAGTAACACACAGGAAGCAGAACCAAGACCTGGCATTCTTACCCAGTAAACAGACACAAGAGACAGGAACCAACACCTTAGCATCTACCCAGTAACACACAAGAGACAGAACCAACACCTTAGCATCTACCCAGTAACACACAAGAGACAGAACCAACACCTTAGCATCTACCCAAACACACAAGAGACAGAACTAACACCTTAGCATCTACCCAGTAAATACACACAAGAGACAGAACCAACACCTTAGCATCACCCAGTAACACACACGAGACAGAACCAACACCTAGCATCTACCCAGTAACACACACGAGACAGAACCAACACCTTAGCATCTACCCAGTAACACACAAGAGACAATAAACCAACGCCTTAGCATCTACCCAGTAACACACAAGACACAGAACTAACACCTTAGCATCTACCCAGTAACACACAAGAGACAGAACCAACACCCAGCATCTACCCAGTAACACACAAGAGACAGAACCAACACCTTAGCATCTACCCAGGTAACACACACGAGACAGAACTAACACCTTTAGCATCTACCCAGTAACACAAGAGACAGAACTAACACCTTAGCATCTACCCAGTAACACACACACGAGACAGAACCAACACCTTTAGCATCTACCCAGTAACACACAAGAGACAGAACCAACACCCCACACAGAACCAACACCTTAGCATCTACCCAGCAACACACACGAGACAGAACTAACACCTTTAGCATCTACCCAGCAACACACAAGAGACAGAACCAACAACCTTTAGCATCTACCCAGTAACACACACGAGACAGAACTAACACCTTAGCATCTACCCAGTAACACACAAGAGACAGAACCAACACCTTAGCATCTACCCAGTAACACACAAGAGACAGAACCAACACCTTAGCATCTACCCAGTAACACACAGGAGACAACACCTTAGCATCTACCCAGTAACACACAAGAGACAGAACCAACACCTTAGCATCTACCCAGTAACACACAAGAGACAGAACCAACACCTTAGCATCTACCCAGTAACACACACGAGACAGAACTAACACCTTAGCATCTACCCAGTAACACACAGGTCCCCCCCCCATCCCTCCTCCCTAAAGCAGTACAGAGTTGATGCCTTAATTAAACTTACCTGAAGACACTAATTAAGAAAGAACTTTTAGGTTAATTAGAGGAGAGTAGAGAGGTGACACAGGTGTTAGTTGATCAATTGTCTACCGTAATAAGATGTATCAAGTATAATTATGAAGCAAATAACAAGGTCATTAGACTGTTAGGTGTTATAAGAGACTAATGTAAGGATGTAAGTACCTCTGGCAATACGTTCCCTCGTGTCATAGTTTATATAATATGGCATTTGGACAGAGATATGGCCATACTAAAACACTGTGTCATAGTTTATGGGAGGATAGAAACTTTTACGTGAAGATTGTGTTCTGAAAAATCCTCTGCCTCATTGACCTGATCCTTGTAGCGTCAGCTCTGTGATCCCTCGCCTGCCACCCCTCACAGGACGGGTATGGTGTGCACAATAAACTAGCAATTCTAAAATCCAGTTACACCATATATATATATGTATAATTTTTTTCACATTGCACCATTGACACCTATTATTGCCATTACAAATTACAACAACACAACATTACTCCACATCACACAACCGAACCATCACCATGCGACATCATATCGCCACATCATTCCACTCCCACCACCACACCACCCCACCACCACCACCACACCACCCCACCACCACCACACACACCACCAACCACCATCCCCACACCACCCCACCACCACCACACCACCCCACCACCACCACTCACTCCCCCACACACCGGCATCACACCACCCCACACACCGGCAATCACACCACCCCCACCACCACCACCTCACCACCAAACCACCCCACCACCAGCACACCACCCCACCACCACCAACACCACCCCACCACCACCACACCACCCCACCACCACCAACCACACCACCCCACACCGTGCCACACCACCCACCACCCAGCAACACCAACCCAACCAACTGCCACACAACACCAACCCCAACCACCACCACACCAACCCAACCACCAACCACACCAACCCCACCCACCAACCACACCCAACCACCAACCAACCACCACCCACCACCACCACACCAACCCCAACCACCACACCACCCCACCACCACCACACCACCCCACCACCACCACACCACCCCACCACCACCACCACCACCACACCACCCCACCACCCCTGACCACCACACCACTCCACACACCGGCATCACACCATCCCACCACACACCACCCCAACCACACCACCCCACCACACCACCCCACCACCACACCACCCCCACCACCACCACACCACCCCCCACCCCACCACCACACCACCCACCACCACCACACCACCCCCACCACCATCACACCACCCCCACCACCACCAGCACTACCCCCACCACCACCACACACCTCCCACCACACTACCCCCCCACCACACCACCCCCCACCACCACCACACACCACCCCACCACCATCTACCCCCCCCCAACAACACCCTTCCCTGAACACACTGGGGAGAGTTACAGCAGCGTCAGTACAAGGCGTCAGGACTCACGTAACACAGACGGAATGTTGGTTCAGCTGCCACCGCCCTCCCTCAGACAACTCGGCTCCAGCTCCCTGCCCTGACCCCCTGACCTCCTGCCCTGCTCTGCCCTGACCTCCTGCCCTACCCTGACCTCTTACTGACCATCCCAACTTAACTTCACACTGACTAAATCGGGGAGACCGGTGGTAGAGGCGGTACCGTTCTTGCCTCGCAAGCGAGATGTCACGGGTTTGATTCCCAGGCCGGTGGAAGTTGTTTGGACTTACTTCCTAGCCCTCATTAGTCCCTGTTCACCTAGCAGTAAGGCTTCTACGCCCTTGACTCTTCAGCTTCTACGCCATTAACTCGTGAGGCATAAAGGCAAGCATGAACTTAGCATGCTTCCCTGTTGGGCGCTGTAAACGCTTCTGCGCTTCACCTTACACAATGATGTAAGGGGAGTGCCCACAAAAAAAAAACTGACTAAATCCCTTTTCGCCTGCCACGCTTTGCCATAAATAGATAATTTTAGTTAAACAAATTTATTGACAAAGCTTGGAGTACAGTTTGCCTATTGTCAGGTCTTGACACTGAGGGTGGTATCACTTCTCACTGCCACGCAGGACAGAGGTTCATACACAAAGAGATACATCATATTCATTAACAGCTATATATGTATATACAGTAGGTCAGATTCATGTGCGTAATGTCGCTCTTCACTCCCATGCAGGACAGAGGTTCGTACACAAAGAAATGCATCATATTCATAAGCAGTATATATAGGTCAGAGTCATGTGGGTGATGGCACTGTTCGCTGCCATGCAAGACAGTGGTTCATACACATTGGACGTCATATTCTAATTGAAGACTAATCAGTGTGGGCTAGCAAATTTGGGATAAAATAAACAGATAAATTGTACCGGGAATTTTCCCCCACACACTCATCATTCTGTTACTTTATGTGACAGAATGACAAAACCCATGACCCTTCAGGCTTTTACGCCCTTAATGCATGAGTCATAAAGGCAAGCATGAACTATGCATGCTTCCCAGATGGGCGCTGTAAACGATTCTGCGCTTCACCTTGCACAGGGTGTAAGGGGGTGCCCAATAAACTAGCACCCTCGGTGGCAATAAAAAAAAGATCTTAACTTCACACTGACCATCTCAAATCTCGCATACACGCCACACAACGAGAAGCATTCGACGTAAAATGGACACACCTGAAACAACAGGGCAGCGTCACACCACGCCACTATGACGCTGTAACCGGTGACTCCAACCGCCACTAACTAAACCCCTCTTCTGTTTTCCAGCCTTCCTGACCTCCAGCCCTCCTCACCTGACCTCTCCCTCTGATCTCCCAGTGACCAATTCGTCCCTTTAGCTTCACCAAAAATCCTCTCTTTCTGACCCCCCCTCCTACGAATTCCCCCCGAACACTCCTCTCTGCATCCTCTCATCCCTCCCTTCCAATCCCCGACACATTATTTATTTTCTTCTGCATCATTGGCCAAGCCTGAGGAAGATGATTTAATGTGCTGTGGAGGTTCATTTTCACAGCTGGGAGTCTGGCGATGAGGTGGGAGAACAGGTTCGCCATTGTGGACGTACAAAGTGGCCGATGTTAGATTAGGATAACAGGAGCAGGAGAGATAACCAAGTCATTTATATTCGTATTTCATTTTTTTAGTGATGCGATGAGGGCTGAGGGTATAACCTGACCTGACCTGACCTGACCTGACCTGACCTAACCTGACCTGACCTAACCTAACCTGACCTGACCTAACTCAACCTAACCTAACCTAACCTAGCCTAACCTAACCTGACCCTGACCTGACCCAACCCAACCTAACCTAACCCAACCTAACCTAACCTAACTCAACCTAACCTAACCTAACCTAACCTAACCTAACCTAACCTAACCTAACCTAACCTAACCTAACCTAACCTAACCTAACCTAACCTAACCTAACTAACCCCTCACACAACACAGTAGCTGGTCCTGGGTGTTGGTTGTGGCTTCTTGGCAGTCTTTACTCTCACAGTTTTATTATATGACTCTTAATCTACACTGTTCCTGACCTTGACCATTTGGCTCTACGCACACACACACACACGCACACACACACACACACACACACACACACACACACACACACATCATCACGTGCTAAATTGTCTTGCCTGATCATATTTGTTTCAGCTGATTTGCATGTTCTTACCTCTCCTGGGTTAGGGCTGCGTCGTCATTCATCTTAACACAGTCCTCCTTCACCGTCATAACTTCCTCTGACTGGATCCCTGTGTCTCCTTCCTGCCCTCCACCCCCTCCCTCCTCACCCCTCTCCCCCTCCCCACGCCCATCACCTTTCCCTCTCACGCCCATCACCTCTCCCTGGTTCTGTCATCTCTCACTCGCCACCCCTCTCTCCAACCCTCTCCCATTACCTCCTTCCCTCTCTCATCTCATCCCTCTCACTCATACACACAACGTGGTGTAGTCGTGGCCAACATACAGACACATCTGGCAAGTTAGTGACGCTGTACCCATACCGGAACACTCAGCATGTAAACTTTTGGATACACCTTTAAAGCTATAGGCTTGAACACTATATTATTGAGTGTGACACTGCCAAAGACTTCTGGCCACCTGACTTATTGTATCATGAATGTAATTATTACATTAAATTAGGAGTGCTTGAGGACATTCTTGCTGTTTATCCCAAATTTGCTGCTGGCCCATTGACTGATTATTACGTCTACTGTATATGAACCTCTGTCCTGCGTGACAGTGAACAGTGATATCACCCTCAGTGTCAAGACTTGACTGAATTACTCAGAATAGGAAACTGTACTACAGCTGTCAATAAATTTGTTAACTTGTTTAATATACAGTACAATATAGGTGGAGACACTAGCCAAGAAACAAGTACAGTCTTCTTCCTTCCCTTCCTCTATCCTCTCTTGTAATACTGTCCTTCTTCCTTCTGTCGTCCTTGGGCAACCATCACAACTTCTTGTCACCCTCTTCATGATGGTGGTACACATCACTCCAATCTTCCCACTTCTTTCTTTTTCTCTCGCCCTCGCTTTATAGAACATATCTGAGGGTGTCCACTATCCACTTATCCTTTCCCAATCCTCCCACACATCCACGTCCCCCTCCCCCCGTCTCCCTCTCCTCCTCGTGACAGAGTTGCACATCCCTTGAATCCAGCCGCTTCCTTCATCTTGTGACTCACTTAATGGTGCCCATCGCTCCCAGTCGGCCTTGATAACTTCCCCTCCCCTCTCCTTTCCTCCGATAATGTCCATCACTCAGCCAGCCTGTGTGTGTGTGTGTGTGTGTGTGTGTGTGTGTGTGTGTGTGTGTGTGTGTGTGCAGTAGTTCTGTTCCACACCTATCCCATTGTTATCTTTCCCATCGTTCTTTCTTTATTCTTATCTATTCAGTATTATATTTTTCCTTTATTTCCTTCATCTTCTGTATGTTCTCCCCACATGTTCTCTCAACTTGTTTTATTGTGTTATCTTGTCCCATTTCTCTCTCTCTGTAGTGCTTCCTCCTCCCACCTGTCTCAATTTCATCTCTCACTCTATCTCCATTTATCTCTCACCTGTCTCTCACACTTATCTCCTCACCTGTCTCTCACTCTATCTCTCTCAATTTCTTATCCTCATTTTATCTCCTCACCTGTCTCCCTCCTCTATCTCCCACTTATCTCTCAATTCTATCTCTCACTTATCCTCACCTGTCTCCACTTATCTCCTCACCTGTCTCTCACTTTATCTCACCTCTATCTCATTTATCTCCACTTCTCATTCCACCTATCTCTGTTCCTGTCCCACCTTATCTCCACTTATCCTCACCATCTCTCACCTGTCCCACCTATTCCCACTTATCTCTCACTTATCTCCCCACCTGTCTCCTCACCTGTGTTCCACTCTATTCTCTCACCTGTCTCCCACTTATCTCCCACCTGTCTCCCCACCTGTGTCTCACCTCTATCTCCCCACTTATCCCTCACTTATCTCTCACCTGTCTCTCTCACTTATTCCACCTGTCTCTCATTACTCTCTATCTCACCTGTCTCTCCACTGTCTCACTTATCTCACCTGTCTCCCACTTATCTCTCTTCTATCTCTCACCTGTCTCCACTTATCTCTCACCTGTTCTCACTCTTTCTCTCACTTGTCTCCCCACCTGTTCTCTCACTTTTCTCCAATCTGTCTCACCCCATCTCCCACTTATCTCCACTCTATCTCCACCCTGTCTCACCTATCCCCACCTGTCCTCCTCACCCATCCCCACCTCATCTCCACCTATCTCACCTGTCTCCCACTTATCTCCCCACTCTATCTCTCACTCTGTCCCCACCCATCCTCCACTTATCTCCCACTTATCTCACCTCATCTCCTCACACTCTAACCTCACCATCTCCACTTATCTCTCTTTATCTCCACCCCATCTCTCCCCATTCTCACTTCTCCCCACTCTATCTCACCTGTCTCCTCACTCTATCTCCCACTCTATCCTCTCACTTATCTCTCCCTACCTGTCTCACTCCCTCACCTCTATCTCCCCCTGTCTCTCACTTATCTCTCACTTATCTCTCACCTGTTCCCACTTATCTCTCACCTCTATCCTCACCTGTCCTCACTTATCTCCTCACCCGTCTCACTTATCTCCCCACCTCACTCTCACTTATCTCTCACCTGTCCCCACCTCATCTCCTTCTCCCTATCTCCTCAATCTGTCTCCCCTCTCTCTTATCTCCTCACCTCTTATCCTCACCCGTCCCACTTATCTCCCTCTTCTGTCTCCTCACCTATCCTCACCTGTCTCCTCACTCATTCCCCTCACCTGTCTCCCACCTATCTCTCACTCTGTCCCACTTATCTCCCACTTATCTCCCCCTACCGTCCCCATTTATCTCCCACCTATCCTCACCCATCTCTCCACCTGTCCTCACTTATCTCTCACCTCCATCTCCTCACCTGTGTCTCAATTTTATCCCACTTATCTCTCACTTCATTCTCACCTGTCTCACTTTATCTCCCACTTTATCTCCTCACTTCTATCTCTCACCTGTCTCTCACTTATCTCCCACTTATCTCTCACCTGTCTCTCACTTATCTCCCACTTATCTCTCACTCATCTCTCTGCCTCTCCACTTACTCTCACTTATCTCTCACTTATCTCTCTTCCTGTCTCCCTTATCTCTCATCTCTCCCTTATCTCTCCACTCTCATCTCTCACCTGTCTCCTTATCTCCCACTTATCTCTCCTTATCTCACCTGTCTCCACTTATCTCTCACCTGTCTCTCCTTATCTATCCTTATCTCTCACCTGTCTCTCCTTATCTCCACTTATCTCTCTAGCTTATCTCTCACCTGTCTCTCCTTATCTCTCACTTATCCACCCCACTTATCTCTCTCTTATCTCTCACCTGTCTCTCCTTATCTCCCTTATCTCTCCTTATCTCTCCCCACGTGTCTCCTTCTCCATATCTCTCACTTATCTCTCACCTGTCTCTCCCTTATCTCCCACCTATCTCCCTTGTCTACTTCACCTATCTCACTTATCTCTCCTTATCTCTCACCTGTCTCTCTTATCTCCCACCTATCTCCCCTTATCTCTCTCACCTGTCTCTCCTTATCTCTCACCTATCTCCCATTTATCTCTCCACTTATCTCTCTCTGTCTCTCACCTATCTCCCTTATCTCCCATATCTCTCCCCTATCTCCACTTATCTCACTTATCTCTCACCTATCTCCCTTATCTCCCACTTATCTCTCTTCTCTCCACTTATCTCTCCTTATCTCTCACTGTCTCTCCCTCTCCCATTTGTCTCACTTATCTCTCACCTATCTCCCATTTATCTCTCACTTATCTCTCACCTGTCTCACCTATCTCCCACTTATCTCCCACTTATCTCTCACCTATCTCCCACTTATCTCTCACTTATCTCTCACCTGTCTCTCACCTATCTCCCATTTGTCTCCCCCTTATCGCCATGCCAGGTGATAACTTTTGCTAAAATGGCCAGAACTTTTATTGAAAGTTTAATTGGGGCAAATGTCTTCTTGTTCCTGTTTTTGTTTTTCTAGTTCTTCTTGTTCTTGTTCTTCTTGTTGTTTGTTTTGTTGTTTGTTTTTTTTTTTCTTGTTTTTCTTGTTGTTCTTGTTCTTGTTTTTTCCTTTCTTGTTCTAGTTGTTCTTTTTAGTTCTTCTTGTTCTTCTTTGCTTAGTAACTCTTCCTCTCTCTCTCTTTTCCCCTCTTCCTCTCTCCTTCTCTCCTCTTCTCCTCCTTTTTTCTTCTTAATCTGTAGCAGTAACTCTTCCTGTCCCTCTTCTCCTCCTTTTTCTTCTTAATCTGTAGCAGCTCTTCTTCTCCTCTTCTCCTCCTTTTCTTCTTAATCTGTAGCAGTACTCTTTTGTCTCTCTCCTTCTCTCCTCCTCCTTTTTCTTCTTAATCTTGCAGTAACTCTCCCTCTCCTCTTCCTCTTTTCCTCTTCTTAATCCCCAACAGTAAAGGACCCTCCCCTCTCCCAGCCTTTCATCTGGTGTCAGCATCTTCCAGCATCCGGCTCAACTTGTACAATACCATCACCTTATCATTCCTCCCCATCACTCTAGGAGGCTGTCAATATGTGGGGGCGTCATGTGTGGGGGAGGATATATGTGGGGGTTTATGTGTGGGGGAGGGTATATGTATGGGGGTTATGTGTGGGGGAGGTTATGCGTGGGGTAAGACGATCCCTTTTCCATATGGGTTGGAATATATATTACATGTATGAAGGGGAATGTATGGTGTTAATTTGGTATGGCAGGTAATGTATGGTGTTAATTTACAGGTATGGCAGGTAATGTATGGTGCTAATTTACAGGTATGGCAGGTAATGTATGGTGCAATTTACAGGTATAGTGTGTATGATTGCTAATTTACAGGTATGGCAGGTAATGTATGGTGCTAATTTGCAGGTATGGGGTAATGTATGGTGCTAATTTACAGGTATGGGAGTAATGTATGGTGCTAATTTGCAGGTATAGCAGGTAATGTATGGTGCTAATTTACAGGTATGGCAGGTAATGTATGGTGCTAATTTAGGTATGGCAGGTAATGTAGTTCTAATTTACAGGTATGGCAGGTGTATGGTGTTACAGTGTGGCGGTAATGTGTTCTAATTTACAGGTATGGCAGGTATGTGTATGGTGCTCAATTTTACAGGTGCATGTGAGTGTGTGGTGCTCAATTTGTTATGGCAGGTAATGTATGGTGCTATTTACAGGTATGGCGGGTATGTATGGTGCTTTTGTACAGTATGGCGGGTATGTATGGTGCTAATTTGAGTATGTGTAATGTAGTTGCTTTATTTACAGGTATGGCAGGTAGTGTATGGTGCTAATACAGGTATGGCAGGTATGTATGGTGTTAATTTACAGGTATGTGCAGGTAATGCTAATTTACAGGTATGGCAGGTTATGTATGGTGTTATTTACAGGTATGGCGGGTAATGTATGGTGCTAATTTTACAGGTATGGCGGGTTATGTATGGTGCTAATTTACAGGTAGTGGGTAATGTATGGTGCTTATTTACAGGTATGGCACGGTAGTGTATGGTGCTAATTTACAGGTATGGCAGGTAATGTGTATGGTGCTAATTTACAGGTATGGCAGGTAATGTATGGTGCTAATTTACAGGTATGGCAGGTTATGTATGGTGCTAATTTACAGGTATGGCGGGTAATGTATGGTGTTAATTTACAGGTATGGCAGGTAATGTATGGTGCTAATTTACAGGTATGGCAGGTAATGTATGGTGTTAATTTACAGGTATGGCGGGTAATGTGTATGGTGTTACGGATATGGCAGGTAATGTATGGTGTTTATTTTACAGGTATGGCAGGTAATGTATGGTGCTAATTTACAGGTATGGCAGGTAATAACGTGTTAATTTACAGGTATGGCGGGTAATGTATGGTGCTATTTTACAGGTATGGCGGGTAATGTATGGTGCTAATTTATAGGTATGGCGGAGTGTGTATGGTGCTAATTTACAGGTATGGCAGGTAATGTATGGTGCTAATTTACAGGTATGGTAGGTAATGTATGATGCTAATTTACAGGTATGGCAGGTAATGTATGGTGCTAATTTACAGGTATGGCAGGATATGTATGGTGTTACAGGTATGGCGGTGTGTATGGTGCTAATTTACGGGTATGGCAGGTAATGTATGGTGCTATTTACAGGTATGCGGTAATGTATGGTGCTGATTTACGGTATGGCAGGTAATGTATGGTGCTAATTTACGGTATGGCGGGTAATGTATGGTGCTAATTTACAGGTGTGGCAGGTAATGTGGTGCTATTTTACAGGTATGGCAGGTAATGTATGGTGCTAATTTACAGGTATGGCAGGTAATGTATGGTGCTAATTTACAGGTATGGCAGGTAATGTATGGTGCTAATTTACAGGTATGGCAGGTAATGTATGGTGCTAATTTGGTATGGCAGGTAATGTATGGTGCTAATTTACAGGTATGGCAGGTAATGTATGGTGCAAATTTAGGTATGGCAGGTAATGTGTGGTGCTATTTACAGGTATGGCAGGTAATGTATGGTGCAAATTTTTGGAGTATGGCAGGTAATGTATGGTGCAAATTTACAGGTATGGCAGGTAATGTATGGTGCTAATTTACAGGTATGGCAGGTAATGTATGGTGCTAATTTACAGGTATATGTGCTATGGTGCAAATTTACAGGTATGGCGGGTAATGTGGTGCTAATTTACAGGTATGGCAGGTAATGTATGGTGCTAATTTACAGGTATGGCAGGTAATGTATGGTGCTAATTTACAGGTATGGCAGGTAATGTATGGTGCTAATTTACAGGTATGGCAGGTAATGTATGGTGCTAATTTACAGGTATGGCAGTAATGTATGGTGCTAATTTACAGGTATGGCAGGTAATGTATGGTGCTAATTTACAGGTATGGCAGGTAATGTATGGTGCTAATTTACAGGTATGGCAGGTAATGTATGGTGCTAATTTACAGGTATGGCAGGTAATGTATGGTGCTGATTTACAGGTATGGCAGGTAATGTATGGTGCCGATTTACAGGTATGGCAGGTAATACAGGATGTCTCAGAAAAATGTCTATAAAATAATGTTGTTCGGAAAAGTACATTACACAAAATTCTTTAATTATTTTTGCTTTATTTTAATGCCAAAGTCTGTAAGTTTGTTTTCACACCACATGTTCAATGTTTGTATTCTAACGGCTGGATTGTTCATCACTCTTGGGAAATTTTCAAGTGGAATATTCTGAATTCCACGTCGGATGTTGTCCTTGAGTTGTTCAAGGTTCCTTAGTTTCGGGTTGAACAAACTCCTCGGTCTGTTCTTAAGTTACAATGTGGGTGACCACAGGCTGGTATGGTATCATTGGACCATACTTTTTCGAGGGTGGTGATGGAAGAACAGTGACTGTCAATCAAGTGATCGTCAGATGTTAGAGGACTTCTACATTCCAGAACTGCGCAGACAAGTTCGTCGTAGGAATGGGCAAATACGTACGAGAACTCTGTGGTTCCAGCAAGATGGAACTCCTCCACATACCGCAAGGGAAATTAGAGAATTTCTACTGCAGGTATTTAAAGGATGGGATTTACGCCAACAAGAAACTAAGGAACCTTGAACAACTCAAGGACAACATCCGACGTGGAATTCAGAATATTCCACTTGAAAATTTCCCAAGAGTGATGAACAATCCAGCCGTTAGAATACAAACATTGAACATGTGGTGTGAAAGGGGCTTACACTGAACATGTGGTGTGAAAAAAAACTTTCAGACTTTGGCATTAAAATACAGCAAAAATAAATAAAGAATTTTGTGTAATGTACTTTTCCGAACAACATTATTTTAGAGACAATTTTCTGGGACATCCTGTATACTGTATGGTGCTAGTTTACAGGTGTTGGGAGTACATTACACTGTTTGTTTACATCTTGTTAAAACTCCCAGGAGTGGCCCTAAGGAGCCTCACAATAGTAGCCAGACTAAGGATGATAGGTAAGCTTTCCACAGAGTTGCCACATCTCACCAAACGTGCCAGTCACTGTACCAGGTATAAGTGCAGGCGATTGTACACCTCAATACGACTATACAAATACCCAGATCTTTGTCCCGTCACTTCGCCCACCCGTCAAACTCTCCGTCCTGTCTGCTCGTCTCTCTGTCGTTAATTTAGGTTAGGTTAGGTTAGGTTAGGTTGGGTTGGGTTGGGTTGGGTTGGGTTGGGTTGGGTTGGGTTGGTTTGGTTACATTATTTTGTGGACATTAGAGTGAAGAATAAATTAAGATAAACAATATTTCTCTATATAAGTATCGGAGATATTCTGTTTTCGCTGCCATGAGAAACCTTTTTCCTACAACACGACCCTGAGTGTTCCGGCCACTTAGTGAGTTAACCCACTTAGGCGAGAGTTAAAAGTGGTGGCTCACTGGGGAGAGGGGATAGGTGAGTCTCCCCTCCCCTCCCCGTCCCGTCCCCTCCCCGTCCTCCCTCCCCGTCCCGTCCCGTCCCCATCCCGTCCCCTCCCCTCCCGTCTCCCTCTCCCCGTCCCGTCCCGTCCCCTCCCGTCCCCTCCCGTCCCCTCCCGTCCCCTCCCCGTCCCTCCCCGTCCCCCGTCCTCCCCCCCTCCCGTCCCCTCCCCTCCCCGTCCCCTCCCCTCCCCGTCCCGTCCCGTCCCCTCCCCTCCCTCCCCTCCCGTCCGTCCTCCCCTCCCGTCCCCTCCCCCTCCCCTCCCCGTCCTCCCCTCCCCTCCCTCCCCGTCCCCCTCCCGTCCCCTCCCGTCCCCTCCCCTCCCATCCCCTCCCTCCCCGTCCCCTCCCCTCCTCCCCTCCCCGTCCCTCCCCTCCCCGTCCCCTCCCCGTCCTCCCCGTCCCCTCCCTCCCTCTCCCCTCCCCTCCCCGTCCCATCTCCTCCCTCCCCTCCCCTCCCGTCCGTCCCGTCCCCTCCCGTCCCGTCCCCTCCCCTCCCGTCCTCCCTCCGTCCCCTCTCCCTCCCTCCCCTCCCCCCCCCTCCCCTCCCGTCCTCCCCGTCCCCTCCCCCCGTCCCGTCCCGTCCCCTCCGTCCCCGTCCTCCCGTCCTCCCCGTCCCGTCCCCTCCCCCCGTCCCGTCCCCTCCCTCCCCGTCCCGTCCTCCCGTCCCGTCCCCGTCCCGTCCCGTCCGTCCCCTCCCCTCCCTCCTCCCCCCGTCCCGTCCCCTCCCCTCCCTCCCGTCCCCTCCCTCCCCCGTCCCCTCCCTCCGTCCCGTCCCCTCCCGTCCGTCCCCGTCCCGTCCTCCCCTCCCGTCCCCTCCCCCCGTCCCGTCCCGTCCCTCCCGTCCCCTCCCCGTCCCGTCCCGTCCCCTCCTCCGTCCCCTCCCGTCCCGTCCCCGTCCCCTCCTCCCCTCCCCGTCCCCCCTCCCCCTCCCCTCCCCTCCCCGTCCGTCCCCTCCCGTCCCATCCCGTCCCCTCCCCTCCCCGTCCCGTCCTCCCCGTCCCGTCCTCCTCCCCGTCCCTCCCGTCCCGTCCCTCCCCGTCCCGTCCTCCTCCCCCCGTCCCCTCCCGTCCGTCCCGTCCCCGTCCCCGTCCTCCCCGTCCCCCGTCCCGTCCCCGTCCCTCCCCGTCCCTCCCCCTCCTCCCTCCCCGTCCCCCCCCTCGTCTCCTCCCTCCCTCCTTGTGTATGTTATATAAAACGTTATTAAGAAAAAAATCTGATATATATTTGTATTCGTTTCTGTTTATTTATTCTGGTGTTTAATGTTATTTATTTTCCTCCTACAGCTTTATTATTATCATTATTATTATTATTATTATTATTATTATTATTATTATTATTATTATTATTATTATTATTATTATTATTATTATTATTATTATTATTATTCCACCTTAATTTGGGTCACAATCTGGGTCACACCTCTATCATCTCTCTCCTAGATTTACTACACCCCCTCCTCCTCCTCCTCCTCCTCCTCCTCCTCCTCCTCCTCCTCCTCCTCCTCCTCCTCCTCCTCCTCTCCTCTTCCTCCTTCCTCTTCTCCTTCTCTCTGAATGGATGAAACATTACTCATCCCCCGTTTACGCGTTCCTTGACACTACTCTTTAATTTGTTGCCAGAGAGAGAGAGAGAGACATCCATCTTCCTCCCCCTCCTTCCTCCCACACTCACCAGGAAGTATCAAGACTTTCACTACCTATTCTACTTAATTACTTTGTGTATTTATTTTATTATCTTTGTCAGCTTGTTGGGTTCTTGGGCTGTTGGGTTGGTGAGTCGTTTCGCTGTTAAGTTCTGGGGCGTGCTGGGGTCTTGAATGTGTGTTGGTCTAGCTAACCTTGGACTGGTGGCAAATACTGGGGCGTGTACTGGGTCTTGAATGTGTGTTGTTCTAGCTAACCTTGGACTGGTGGCAAATACTGGGGCGTGTACTGGGTCTTGAATGTGTGTTGGTCTAGCTAACCTTGGACTGGTGGCAAATACTGGGGCGTGTACTGGGGTCTTGAATGTGTGTTGTTCTAGCTAACCTTGGACTGGTGGCAAATACTGGGGCTTGTACTGGGTCTTGAATGTGTGTTGGTCTAGCTAACCTTGGACTGGTGGCAAATACTGGGGCGTGTACTGGGTCTTGAATGTGTGTTGTTCTAGCTAACCTTGGACTGGTGGCAAATACTGGGGCTTGTACTGGGTCTTGAATGTGTGTTGGTCTAGCTAACCTTGGACTGGTGGCAAATACTGGGGCGTGTACTGGGTCTTGAATGTGTGTTGGTCTAGCTAACCTTGGACTGGTGGCAAATACTGGGGCTTGTACTGGGTCTTGAATATACGTGATGCTGTGCCTGAATTTAAAGAGAATATTTACTTTCCCGTTGTCGCAAAATTCACTGGTGGATTTTGTTACACGACTGAGCGACTCTCACTGTTAAGAGAATAATATTGACGAGTGTGTTCCTGTGTCGAGGAGCGGATGTTCTCAGCTGGGTGTAAGCTTTTAGTATAGTTTCTCTAATTTAGTTTCTCTCTGTTTTCTTCTCTTTCTTACTCTTTCTCTGGTTTTCTTTCTCAGTCTTTTTGTTTTATCTTTTTCTCACTCTCTCTCTCTCTTTATCACTCTCTTTCTTTCTCACTCAATTTCTCCTTTTCTCACTGTATCTTTTTCTCTCTTTCTCTCTCTCTCTTTCTCTCTCTCTCTTTCTCTTAGTGGGTGGCCCTAAGGTAAATAAGGTCAACCTAACCTAACCTAACCTAACCTAACCTACTCACCCTGGGGAACCTTCAAGAACCACTGCCCGGGAGATGACACGTGAGAGTTAATTACCTCCTACCTTTTACCTTTACACAGGTGAGGGGGGAGGTGACAGCAGCTATGACATCAAAGTGTGACTGATAAAATGGTCCTCAGTCCTAATGGGCCCCTAATTATAAGGGGCCCTCGTCTTAATGCAATGCAGTTTCAGTGGTTAGGTTAGGTTAGGTTGGGGCCTAGTAGGATTTGGACCGAGAAATAGCAATAACAACTAACAATAATAACAAAAGAGAAAATGAAGTGGCAATTAATTACAAGCTGCTGTATCTTTTCCGTCACACACACACTCTCTCTCTCTCTCTCTCTCTCTCTCTCTCTCTCTCTCTCTCTCTCTCTCTCTCTCTCTCTCTCTCTCTCTCTCTCTCTCTCTCTCTCTCTCTCTCTCTCTCTCTCTCTCTCTCTCTCTCTCTCTCTCTCTCTCTCTCTCTCTCTCTCTCTCTCTCTCAGTAACACCCTCTTCCTCATTCTCTCTCACCTGTAGGCGGAGTACGGTGAGGTGGTGTGGGAGGTGATCAAGGAGACAGCTGGATGTCGTAATGCTGACTTCAATATCCACCACATCTATCCTGACTCTATCTTCCGTAAGCTCGCCAACGCCTGTGCTATCGTCACCCGCCAAGGGGATGATAATGACCACCTCAGGTTCTTCGGCAGGTAAGACCCTCTTCTCCAGTAGTTAAAAATTTCCTGTGTGTGTGTGTGTGTGTGTGTGTGTGTGTGTGTGTGTGTGTGTGTGTGTGTGTGTGTGTGTGTGTGTGTGTGTGTGTGTGTGTGTGTGTGTGTGTGTGTGTGTGTGTGTGTGTGTGTGTGTGTGTGTGTGTGTGTGTGTGTGTGTGTGTGTGTGTGTGTGTGTGTGTGTGTGTGTGTGTGTGTGTGTGTGTGTGTGTGTGTGTGTGAGATAATAATAATAAACGGTTTATTGAAAAAGTTTGCAGCCCGAAGGCTGAAAATATACATTGGACACAAATGACTTATTGCATACATTGGTGGTTTAACAAAAGCCTTCATCAGAGAAAGGTGAAGGAACATATGGAGTGAACATACAGATTAATGTTTACACACGAAGATCATGTAAGCTGAGGTGTTGAACAGCAGACACGTAGTGTAGTAACTCCCTCACAGATGGTGTTATGAGGGGCATCACGTGGAGTACTAGTTCCCTCACAGGTGGAGTTGTGAGGGGCTTGACGTGGTGTAGTAATTCCCTTACAGATGGTGTTACGAGGGGCCTGATGATGTAGTAGTTACCTCACAGATGGTGTTATGAGGGGCCTGATGTGGTGTAGTAATTCCCTCACAGATGGTGTATGAGGGGCCTGATGATGTAGTAGTTACCTCACAGATGGTGTTATGAGGGGCCTGATGTGGTGTAGTAATTCCCTCACAGATGGTGTATGAGGGGCCTGATGTGGTATAGTAATTCCCTCACAGATGGTGTTATGAGGGGCATCACATGGCGTAGTAATTCCCTCACAGATGGTGTATGAGGAACTTCACATGATGCTGTAGCAACTCATTCACTACGTGGTGTCGTAGCATCATGGGGACACCACGTGGTCTGAGTTGTGGTCCCAGGCCTCTCTATCGTGGAGTCTCAGGGGAATTATCACTGGGTACCTGGGACCTCACTGTGTGAAGGTTAGCTTGGGTAAGACTCAACTGCCGAGTTGTTTTTCACTGACTTAAGCACTGTTCACCACTATTCAACACTAGTTCCATTCCTTTCCCAGATGAAATAGTAACTTCTGGCGAGAACTTGTTGATATTCCGGTGGGGAGGAGGGTTCAGGGGAGAGAGCTGGTATGGGCCAACATAACAGTTGACCTGGCTGCTGCTGAGCAGCGCCAGGTGCGTCTGACCCGTCGGTGGTCAAGGATGAAGAGAGTGTGTGTGTGTGTTTTAGTCAGACAGACAGACAGACAGACAGACAGAGTAACCTCCCACCACCTCCCTCACACAGGTGCTTCGTCAGGTACTGCAGCCACTACCAGTACGACAAGATGCTGCGGGTCACGGGCCGACACTTCTGCCAGTTCCTCAAGGAGATGGACAACCTCCACTCACAGATGAGGTTTGGGTGAGTCATCTAAGTCATATTTCAGTCATTCAGGTCAAATTTCAGTCATCTAGGTCATATTTGAGTGTATAAGCTTTGGGTAGAGTTCCCTTAACTTGGCTTATATATAAATAAGTTGAGGGGTTAAGTTACAAACCCCAAATGGTCTTTTCTCCATTTATTGGTAAAACTATATTGGTCACAGTCTATAAGTAGATGCACCGTAATTAACACTGTAAGCTGTGAGTGTTAGCTAAGGACGGGGCTCAGCTTGACTGAGTTTGGTCACCCGTCCAATTCTCGTGAGCTTCAAGTCAAGACTGGTGCCTGTGAGGGGAGCTCTGAAGGAGAGGCTGGGCTAACCCTACATTCTCAAGGTCGGCTTACTGATAGAGGAATTTCCCTTCACGTGAACAGCACATGGCACCTCACAGCTTATGGAAAATTACAGTAGGGTGATTGGATTATATAAACTAAATGCATTAACCTAAATTTATATAATTGTTATTGCCATGAAACGGGCTAATACATCGCTCGGTCACCACCTTCCAAGCTTCTACGGGGAAATAGCTTCTCGGAGAGAAAAAAAACCCTTTACATAAACCTATCCATGTTACATACATATGTGTGAAAACACTAAACTTAAACAACTGCCACCTGGGGTTCAGCAGTTACTAGGGTCCTAGTCTTAAGTGCCTTACAGAAGAGTATATTATGTACAATGATAAATTAAAATGATACTGTTCTCTAGGAGCAAAACAAAAATATTACTGCCAATATTACACAGTAGTGGGAATATTTAAACTGGTGTCACGTGCCTGTAGCACTCGGGAACTCGCATAGCGTGAGGCATATGTTCACGCCTCCATTTCACACAAGCTATAAATAAATTGTTAATTGTACTTATTATATTATTATTGTTCTTAGTTACTTAGGTTAATTGTATATTTATGTATGTTATTAATATGCATCATTGTCTTACTCTGTTAAGTTCAAATCAAGAGAGTATTAATTAATTATATAAAATATCTAGCAAATGTCTGGATCACGTGAGATGAGACGCGCTTTTCGGCGGCGTACCCACGCCACCCCAGTAGCGAAAAACCCGTGGCATAGGTTAGACGTGTCCATTCGTTCTCTAGCCTTGACCCTTGTCTAGTGCTTTATCCAGTCTTGTGCAATGCCCTAGGGGTATCAGGTATAAGTGACACGTTTAGTTAGGCCTAGGAAGGGATCCTGGTGGTAAGGTATCTCCTGTTTGGTAGGGATAATCATTTTGTAGTGATTGTTGTATATATATATTTCGTATGTCTTGTGTAATATAGTAATGTTAAGTAATATTTGTTTGGTCTAACTCCTTACAGTATATTTTCGCCCTTCCGGCATCACTCTTATTTTATTATACAATTACTTATTCCCTTAAATTCATGTTTGCTAATCATTACTCCCTTTAAAACATAAATTGAATTAATTAATTATCTTCCCTTTTGTGATTCACTTATTTCAACTGTTCTTACTTTTTCAAGTACATTTAGTTGAGTAGGTATTTGGTGGGGATAATTATTGCCGTGTTCCCTATTTGTACCTTTATTTGTTAATAACTTGGGGTAGGATTCACTCCCCAAGTATAAAGAGTAGTGGGATCGCGACACTGGGTATAACAAATCCTGTGAAAAACAAAATAAAATAGCTGTTTATCTTCTATATTAGTAAAATGTGACTCTTTCAGATAAGACATAAATTTTAATTTATCTAACATAAGATTGAGTTCACGGACTCAAACTAGAAACTTGGTACAATGGAATCAGATCCAAAGTGAGATTTAAATTCAATGCAAAATGATGATGGGAAGGCAAGGTTTTCAACGAACTAAAGGTTATCGTGCAGTAATCCAGAGCCTTATAATAACCTTTCACAACTAACTGGTTACCACCGTCTTGGCATCGTAAAGTGACGTTAGGTTTCTTAAAAAAATATAAAAAAATAAAATATATATATATATACTATATATAACAACAACTATATATATATATATATATATATATATATATATATATATATATATATATATATATATATATATATATATATATATATATATATATATATATATATATATATATATATATATATATATATATATATATATATATATATATATATATATATATATATTTCATATGAATCCCACAATGAAAAACGTGGATAAGATATGTGAATAAAGAGAAAGCTAAGGCACTCCGTTGTTTCCCTTTTCCGTGTGATTTTTTATAAAGATATATATGTATATATATATATATATATATATATATATATATATATATATATATATATATATATATATATATATATATATATATATATATATATACTGAACATTATATAGATGCGCATGAAACAGTTTTCCTGGCAAATCGGTGTATATTTACATTGTTTCAGGGCTGGGCGAACGTTAGTTTGTATGATCGCCAATTTGTATATTCCATTTGAAGCAGAATTAACGCGCACACATAGGCTGGGCATATGTGTAAATGTATACATGAAGACTTACACCGTGATCGTACCCTAAAATCACCCACTTCTAACAAAGAGTAGTCTTCATCTATTAGTAAAAGATCAGTTGGTACATCCAGAGTAAACAGTGTGTCATCAGAGTATAATGGAAAAGGTTCTACATACCATGTATTAAATTGCTTTGCACTAGCATAGTTACGTGGATGAGGAAAGCATAGTGCTTGAGGGTTGACTCTAACAGAAGGATATATTATTCTCCCTCTTCATCTGCGAAAATTGGAGTTAACAGATAACTCGTCTTGGCTGTTTGTAAGGCTTCAAGAAGAATTTTCACATACAGTACACATGCTGTGCATCCACTCGTCCTAACCCTGCACCAACCATACTTGCAATTAGTTCGCTTTTGTTAATTGATGCAGCTTGAGTTGAAGTTTTTGTAGCATGCAAAATGCTTGGAAAAAGAAATGAATCATTCCAGTGTAGGCACTGAATTCATGAAATTATAAAAAAAAAAATAAATGATTAGATCAGAAATCTTTTTGTGTTAATATCATTGTATAAATGTTAGGAACGTTATTATATACGTTTTGCAGAACGTAGTTTTAAACGATAATCATCAGATACACTGGGTGTATTTGACGTGTTTGCTGTTTGAACAGTTGTCTGGGACATCGATGTCTGAGACATCATTATCATTCCTGGGGAATGAATCTGAATGGACCTTTTTAGGTCAGTCCGCATGCACAACGTCTGAAGTTTGTGAGTTTGGCTTCAAAATTTTAAATTTGTTGCACGCTTCTTCAGCAATAATGCGGAATGATCCGTCAAACTTGGGTGAAAGCTGGGACTTTCGTTCAAGTTCTCGCACCAAAGCAGCATCGCCTATTTCTAGCATGACATGCTTAGCGTGTTTATGTTGCTTGTATATCATTTCAGTGCGTGACGCTGCTAAATGTTTACATACTTGACCATAAATATCCGTGAGTACGTTGATTTTCCTGGTAGCGAAATCGTCCACATTATAGACTGGGCATGGCTTGTCTGTAAGGACGTCATACGGTAGACGTTTGTCTATGCCGTAAACAATATAATAGGGTGATTTGCCTGTAGAGCTGGTGATCGACCCATTAATAGATGCGGCCACTTGCGGTAACCAATCTTCCCATGCATAGTGCATTTGACTCTCTATTGGACGAAGAATCTCTAGGATTTTGCAATTGGTTCTTTCAACAAGGCCATTAGCCGGTGGATGATAGGCTGAGATAAAACTTTGTTGGATGTCGTATTGTCGACATATTTGCACTACAAGTTGGTTCTTGAACTCTAATCCGTTGTCGGAGAGAAGAACCTTGGGAGTAGTAAAAGGACATATGAGGTGAATAACTAAGGCATAAGCCACAGATTCGGCTGTTTTATCCTTCAGTGGGACTAAAATCACAAATCTAGAAAAATGATACACACACACTAGGACGTACGAGGATCCTTGAGGACTCCTCGGAAGTTGTAACAAGTCGATCGTGACTGTCAAACGGACGTTCTGGTGTAGGATATTGTACCCTTATGCTGAGCACATGACAAACACTTAACAATATGCAATTCTATGTCTTTCTTCATAGTATTCCAAAAATACTTCTTTCTGACCTCCACCAGACATTTGTCACGTCCGGGGTGACCTGCTTGGGGAGCATCGTGATACAACATTAGTATCGTCTCACGAAGTGTATCAGGTGCGACAATTTGTGTAACAATACCCTCAGTTGTCTGCTTGGAGCGAAGGAGTATGTCTTGTTGTAGTTCAAATTGATTGAACGGAAGAGGTAACCTTGGAAGATTAGCCTCCTCCCCCGAAAATGACTGTAGACCACAATGGATCGAGTCGTTGTTCATCCTTTACTTGCGAGTGGGAGAACGATGATAGAGGCATCACTGGTGCTATATTTCTGGACAAAGTGTCTGTGACCACATTCGCTCATCCCAGTAAATAATTGAACTCGGGTTCAAATTCTTGAATGGTCAGATACCAGCGTGCTAGTCTACCTGAAAGATTTTTACCGTGGAACAGCTGTCACTGCCACGTGATCTGTATAGACGGTTATTTTATAACCAAAAATTATGTCTTTAAACTTCCTCAGTGCCCAAACAACAGCTAACGTTTCTAGATGCGTTACTGAATAATCATTAAGTTTACGACTTACAAAAGCAATCACTCTATTTATTCCTCGTGCGTCCAGCCGCATAAGTACAGCGCCGATTCCCTGTATTGAGGCGTCGGCATACAGAGTAAATTCTTGAGAGTAGTCAGGAAATGCTTAATTAGTAAGTGCTGTCTTCAATGCACTAAAACTATCTTCTTGCTCAACATTCCATACAAAAGTTACATCTTTCCTATGTAGCTTAGTCAAGGGTGACGCTAATGTCGCATAACCTTTAATAAAAGAAAGATAATATCCAGATAAACCAAGAAAACTACGTACTTTATCAACAGTTATAGGGCGTGGGAACTGGGCAACAGCCTTAACTTTGTCATCAACTGTATGAATGCCGTCACCGTCAACTACATGACCAAGGAATTGGATTCTAGATTTTAAAAATTCACATTTAGAAAGTTGACTTTGAGTCCTGCTGTAGAAAGTTTTTGGAAAACTTCACTGAGTTTAGCAATATGCGTATCTACATCCTTACTGACTACGATGAGATCATCTAAGTAGGCACATACTGTGGTCCCTATCAACCCTGCGAACAAGGTGTTGATCATCCTTTTAAAAGTCAGTGGGGCATTTCTGAGACCGAAAGGCATCCGCAGAAATTCAAAATGGCCTAAAGGCGTACTAAAAGCAGCAATGTCTCGAGATTTTTCATCCAGAAGTATTTGCCAATAACCGCTAAGCAAATTAAGGTTGCTTAAGTACAGCATTATCCTTGCCTAAGGATTGTAAAATATCACTTAAGACAGGCATTGGGTACCTATCTGGGATAGTATTTTCATTGACGCGTCTATAATCAATTACTGGGAGCCAACCTCCATTCTTCTTAGGGACTAAAAATAGTGGACTATTGAAAGGGGATTTTGAATGTGTGATAACCTCTTGATCCAACATATCCTGAACCATATCCTGGAATACAGCGCGCTGGCTATGTGGTAGTCGGTAAGCTGGTATGTAAATTGGGTTTGTGCCTTGTTTTAGGGATATGTGATGTGAGGTTAAATTTGTGTGACCTAGCTGTTCCCCAGGTAAAGCTACAATGTTTCGATCGTCGGCAAGCAACTCTAGGAGCTTAGTCTTGCCTTGAGGGTGATCAATCACCTTAACATGTGGTGTTATATGATCTATCCTCCCCTGTCTGGTTTGTTTAATTGAAGGTGAAACACTACTAATTGGGAATTGCGTAGGCTGTTGGGCAACATGGTTATGATAAACTAGAAAATTACACAAATAACATCCTTCTTTTAATATTCGTAACGCGCCTGTTCTGTTGAGAACTAGAACGTCTGTTAAACTACCAGGACGAATCGTGCTCAATGTAGATTCGCACGATAAGCCTTTAACCTTGCATGTTTCCGTAAGACAGACTACATCCGTCCCCGTGTACACGTCATGTAAAACAACAGTGGCTCTGGTGATTTCCTCATTCTGAAAATGGAGAGTACCCGTTAAAACTGCAGGTACGATCGTCCAACTATTGCTGCTACAATCATGCTGGGAAAGTGAGTCTGTGGGGTCTTGGACTCGCTTTGACTCATAATCCATCGTCCTCGTAGTAGGAGTGTTGGACAACACATTCACCCCTGCGGAGAGCAATGGTACAGACGTGTGCATGGCACTGTAGGAAATACCATTAACAGTGATAGTATGTTTGCTTGGCTGAACATCTATCAAATTAGTTTTAAGAGTTGGAAGACCTATTAAACCGTCAGCTGGTAAATTAAAGTCTGGGACCACATAAAAATCTACAGAAAAGGATATACTACGTCTAGAAAAACGTAGTGGTAATGTTACCATTCCTGTTATGTCCAGCTGAGTACCGGAAACTCCAGAGAGATCGGTGTCAGTAAGTCGAATCGAAAATTGTCGGTGAGGGGATCTATGTTGTAACTCTTGATAGAATGCCAAAGAAAGTACGTTTGCACAAGCACCCTTATCAATGTCTAACGCTAACTTGACTGACCCAACCCCCCCCGCCGGAATTGATAACACTTCCGCTTTGGTTAGCGCCGCTATTAACGAGGCTGTAACAGAAGCGTTATAGCGTGTTGGTAGTGGTGTAGCTACCCTATGTCGATCTGGGACTGACGTTGGTCTTCCCCCGACTTCTTGTGAAAGCGACGACTCGACTTACCGTGGTGGGATACCTGGGTAACTCCATCCCTATTTGTCTACATCGTCGGGCTGCTACACAATCCTCCGTAGTATGGGCGGGAGAATCATGGTATAAACACCACACGTCGGCTGTCTGGTCTGAAGCAGCATAAGTCTTAGGTGGGCCTAGTCGCTGTGGTGGTTGAGCGGTTGGTTTGGTTTTAGGCTCAGCACCACTTCGTTGGAGTTGGTAACAAAAATCAACAGTATGACCATTTTTCTTGCAATGAGTGCATACTAAATGTTGCTTCTTTGTTGCTGAGTTCTTGGGAACTCGTTGCTGAATTGACGCTACAGGTGTTACTGTCCTTGCTAGAGGAGTACGTGATGATTTAATAGCGGTCTTGGCTGCATACTCCAAAGTGTCCTCATCGAGCTTATAATCATGTGTCTTTGCATGAATATATGCCGGGTCACGGATTGTTAGAATGAAACCAAGGAACTCTATTAATTGTGCAAAACTGTCTAGAGACATATAATTGTGCTCGTCCACCCAGGGTGAACCACCTAAATTGGTTAAGATATCTTGACAGACCTCGCCAGCAAGGGTAACACTTCTCATCGTGTCTTCTGGGCGTAGCGTCCATGGCAGATGATCAGCCCACCTAAACATCCAGTTCAGGTGACCCTGCTGTGAGCCTAATTCATGTAGACCAATTAAAGTCTTCTTAAACTTCGCATATGTAGGATGTGCCAGACCACTAGCATCCAAATGTTGGCTGGCATAACTTCCTTCTTTGATGTGACCGCGTACAAACGCCTTGCATTCATCATCGCCTGTTATTGAATGTTTTTCATTACATCTTCACATGACCTTATAAATGTGGTTACACGATAGTCATCCTCCGCCGTAAACTCACGAATGCGATCACTGGGTGGCAATACAAATGTTAGGTTGGTTAGATGACATGCTGGTATTAGATGTAGCCATGGTTAGTGAGTTGCTAGACAACTTAGAACTAACTGAAAGATACGTGGATGCAAGAGGGAACTAATCTGACACTGTGAGATTCTGAAGACTGAGAGGTATCCTGCCTGTAATCAGGTGTTGTATTGTATGTATTACCTGACCTTAGGGTTCCACGACATAAATCGTTATGCGATTGATCGCTGAAGTGTTCACTACTCTCAACAGAGGTGTCTCTCAGTGAGGGCGCTTGTGTTTCTTGCGAATCTATTAATTCTATGTGTTCAGTTTTTACACTAGTACCAGTGGCTAGTACAGTGTCAGTCTTGAGTGCCTACTTCAGAATTATCTGAAACGTTATCATAAATCTACTTCAAATTGGTAATATCGGAACTCATTAAATTAAAAAAATCATCCATCAGTGTTAAATAGACATGAAAAGTCAATCTACACAAAAACCTTGACTAGCCATTTACTGTAAATTTTTGAAAAATATCGTAATAATTGGCAAGAAAAAAAAAATACTGGTTCTAGAGAACTACAGTGTAGTTATATACTGTATATATCAAATAATAATAAGTAAGACACTTATAAATTTAACATTATCCTACACGACGTATCCTAACATGTGATGCTGTGCTGTAGCATATTTTAATGTGTTTAATATAGTGTGTCCTTGTCCTACCCATTACTGTTGGCTTGTAGAATTCTGGGAATTTCTTCAAAACCTGGCATTTAATCCTGTAGACTTCAGCGGCTTGGATGACAGTCAGCCGGTCGAGATTCACAGTCAGGGTTGCTGGTGTGTGGCTTCAAGATGACGTCCTTGAAGAATTCGTGATGGCGTCCGGTGTTGACGAGAGTAACCACGGTCAACCACTAGAGGGATGATGGATGGCGAACTCGATGAACTTGGAGTTCACTGGATTAGATTAGATTGCCCCCGAGGGGGCTAGTTTATTGGGCACCCCCTTACATCCTGTGCGAAGTGAAGCGCAGAATCGTTTACAGCGCCCAACTGGGAAGCATGCGGAGTTCATGCTTGCCTTTATGACTCATGCATTAAGGGAGTAAAAGCCTGAAGGGTCATGGGTTTTGTCAGCATGTTCCCGGTACAATTTATCTGTTTATGGCAAAGCGTGGCAGGACCCTAATAATGTCAAGTGCCAGGCCATAGGCATTGACAACATTGAGGGACATACCTTTTAGTATGAGTGTGATGGAGTGCACGTCGGTAGGGTCGGTTTCAAGGGGGTCGTCGAGAGGTTGGTAGGGGACGTGCTTCTTGGCGTAGATATGTAGTCCACTAGCATGTCCGCATGGTGGTCAATTGATGTGGAGAACTGGAGTGGATGGGCCCCAGGTGCCGGCATGCCGGTGGGGGACAGGGAGCCTGGGGTGGTGTCCTCGGGTCCATGAGCGCGTGGTGTGTGGACGGGGGCAGCTGGGCACGTGGCAGGCTCGGTGTGGACGCCAGCAGTGGTGCCAGGCGGCGGTGGAGTAGGCCGTGAGCAAGAGGGGCACACAGGGAGGCTACCAGGTTGCGTCAAACCAGAAGAGGGGGGTGACTGAGTAGCATCTGGAGGCAGGGGTAGTCTGTGTAGGTTGGAGATGGCGGTACAGAGCACAGTATCAAAGAATCTTTCAACACGGTTGGTAAATTCGTGTAAGAGGGATATGATCTATGTCATGTCACCGGAGGAGGGTTGTGGGGGGGCACAAGGCCTGACAGCATCAGAGTAGAGACGGAGAGAAGGCCCAGTTGTAGCTGAGTTAGGAAACGGCCGGGACTGCTGTGTTGCAGCTAGGTGAGGCCAGGCAGCGGCAGGTGTTGTTGAAGAAGGCGTTGCTGGAGACAGAGGGGACGCAGAGGGATGCGGCTCGGTAGGCTGGGGGAGAGGTTGAGATTGACGCAGCCTTCGGGGAGGCTTTTCTCTTGGGATAGACGGACGTTTGGGGCATTGTCGTGAGTCAGCATTGTGCCAGCCACCACAATTACAACACCTGGGGTCAACAACATAGCCCACACCACCCCCATTGAGGTGGTCTTTGATTTTTGGGGCACAGACGGAGGAGTGATGGTTACATGAACAGAAGCGACATCTGGGACGATCACATCGGCAGCAGGAGGTGAAGGTGTGACCCCAATGGGAGCAGATGACACAAAAAGCAGGCCCGGGGTGATATGGTTCAGTGTGGGGTCTTCCCTCGGTAGTGTCGACGTATACTGAGTATACGTGGATTAAAGTTACAAGTATCTTCGACTTCAGCGTATAGGGGGAACTGTTTAACTAGGATGTGGCAACATTCCGCTGCGTCAGCAGGTGGAGGCACGAGGACAACCCGGTCAAATCCAACAGTACTGAGCGTTTCATAGACCTTGGGTGTCTGACACTTGATAAAGTTACGGTTCTTATCTTTTTGGAATTGAATGGTGAGACTGCGTTGTCTCCAATACTTTGTTGTCCAATTAAACCGTTCCTCGACGGTTTTCAATAAGTCCTTGGGGAAGTGCAGATGCAATTTACTTGGTTGGTTGGCAGAGGGGCGGGTGGCGAGGGGAGAGCTGCCCTTGGCATTGGTGTTGCCACTCCGGCAAGTGTTTCCCATAGATGCACTATGACATCCGTCTCTGAAACTGTCCATGAGAGAGGGGACTCTTCTGGGGCGCTTATATGTCGACCTCATCGCTGGCAACACTTGCCGGCGAAGGGGTAGGTAGAGACTGAGGTGTCCTTTGTCTGACGATCGGGAGGACAGAAGCACCCATGGGCACACGTCTGTCCTCTTATGTGGTCAGACTGCGACTGGAGTTCACTGGTGTCGTCAGGCGATCCTGTGAGGACACATAGGTTAATGCACCTTGGAGCTGGTAGACCTCTTGGAGTTGATTGAGTATGACAGGTCAAGTAGTTGGCCTGTACCAGATGTAGCTGGTTCCACAAAGAATTTACAACACTCTGTTTTTACAAACCACAGAAACACTTAGTTAAACAACTTGGAATATCTAACAGGTATTTATCTCAACTGTGCCTTGGGCACAGAGTTGTACTGTTGATCTTTGAGAGGGGAAAAATGTACAGAGAGCGTCTCCATAACACTTGAGAGTTGGGGACAGTGTCTGAGATGTTGGAGTCTTTGTAGTGATGGGTACTCAATCAGCAGGCTAAAAGAATGTACTGGGCCACGTCCACTTGAGATGGGGACTCAAGTCATCGGCCTGTCGTCACAGGGTGTTGCCACTCTACAGTGAATTATTGTTAACTCACTTATTAAATGTTATTGAGAATTTTTTTTTGTATGTTGTTCTGGGATTACATTTAAATATATCACTTGACATATAACGTTGCTCACGAGAATATACAGTATACGGTATATAGTCTGTTGCCTTGGAGAATGACACTTGGAAAATTTCACTGATACTTGGGTTACAGTGACGTCGGTTCCTTGCACAGTTAGTTACACTGCTTCACTGGTTCAGTTAATGGTTCTATCTTTTCGCTTTGGGTGAGTTCCAACTGCTATATATAAAATTGAGGGGTTAGTTACAAACCCCAAATGGTCTTTTCTCCATTTATTGGTAAAACTATTGTGGTCAGATCTATTAGTAGATGCACCGTAATTAACTTAAGCTGTGAGTGTGCTAATGGACGGGGCTCAGCTTGACTGAGTTAGGTCACCCGTCCTATTCTCGTGAGCTTCAAGTCAAGACTGGTGCCTGTGAGAGGAGCTCTGAAGGAGATACTGGGCTTTCATTCTCAAGGTCGGCATACTGTATTAACCCAAATTTATGTAATTGTTATTGCCATGATGTCATGATCGTAATAACGGCTAGGCTGTTAAACTTAAGGATTCATATTACGCTTACACATCCACAAAACCTTCTGAGTCCCCCAGTGAAAACGTCCTCCGCTTTCTCTGTTTCTTTGATGACGTCATCGAGATGTCGTCATTGTCTAACCGAGTTGTAAACTGTTCCTGCTACCGAGACCTTGTAAACCCTTTTTCACCATGAGACGGGCTAATACATGATTCATCCAGGTCATAGTTATCCAGGTCACATTTGAGTCATCCACATCACACTTGAGACCTCCAGGTCACACTAGAATCATCCAGGTCAGCCTAGGTCATCCAGGTCATAAGCGAGTCTTCCAGGTCATATTTAAGTCAACCGGGTCATCCAGGTCACCGCAGTCCTCCAGGTCACCTTAGTCCTCCAGGTCACATTAGAGTAATCCAGGTCATAAGTGAATCATCCAGGTCACATTTAAGTCATCCAAGTCATAAGTCAGTCACCCAGGTCACATTTAAGTCATCCAGGTCATAAGTCAGTCACCCAGGTCACATTTGAGTCATCCAGGTCACATTTGAGTCATCCAGGTCACACTTGAGTCATCCAAGTCATAAATAAGTCATCCAGGTCACAATTGAATCATCCGGGTCACAATTGAGTCATCCGGTCACATTTGAGTCATCCAGGTCATAATTGAGTCGTCCAGGTCATAATTGAGTCATCCAGGTCACATTTGAGTCGTCCAGGTCATTTTGTGTCGTACAGGTCACACTAGCGTCATCCAGATTATAATTTAGTCATTGTTTCAGGTTCCCTAAGATGAAGTCTCCTTCCATGGTCGTGACGAATTACGATAGTGACGGCGCCATCTTGCAGTACCGCTCCTGTCGCCCCGGCCTCTCTCACTACCTCGTAGGTGAGTCACTGAGTCGTAGGTGAGTCATTGAGTCGTAGGTGAGTCAATGGGTCTTTGGTGAGTCCTATACCCCGTGAGTTTTAGGTGAGTCCTGTACCCTGTCACTGAGTCTTAGATGAGTCCTGTACCCCGTCACTGACTCGTAATGTTACACTAACTCAGGAGATACAGAGATGAGAGTTACAGAGACGGGAAGGAAGTTACAGACAAAAACAGAAGCGGAAATTACAGAGATTCAAAGACATGGACAAAGGTTCAGAGACAGGCAGAGATGTGGACATAAGTTACAGAACCAGAGTTGACACAGACAAACTCAGAGGAACAGTAAATGGATAAAGTAAGTTTTAAGCGACATCGAGGTAAAGAATACATAGGAAATATTCAATGATTTTCTCTTAAACTTATGACTCAGAGTACAGTCGCCTGCACTTATACCTGGTACAGTGGCGACGTGTTTTTGTGAGATGTGGCACCTATGTTTTTGTTTACATCATATATTAAAACTCTCAGAATGGCCCTAAGGAACTTCACTATAGTAGCAAGACTAAGGATGATTGATAAACCTTCCACATAGTTACCACGTCTCACAAAACACACCAGCCAATGTACCAGGCATAAAGTGTAAGCAACTGTACAACTAGCCAACCACATGAGCTGACTTTAGGATCTACTCGACTTAATGGTAATGTATCTCGTGTTTATTTATTATTTCCTTGTTAATATCTTTTTATTTATCTATCTGTATCTGAATGATTCTTGTGAGTATTTAAGGTTCAATTTAGAGAGTTTTAAAGTTGATTTTAGAACCAGCGAGAAAGGGGGAATGAAAGATAAGAGAGAGGGTAAGAGAGAGAAACAGAGGGAGAGAGACAAACAGAGAGAAAGACACACACACACACACACACACACACACACACACACACACACACACACACACACACACACACACACACACACACACACACACACACACACACACACACACACCTCCCCTATCCCACTCTAAGTTCATAAAATAAACTATGAAAAAGATGATTGGTTGAGATTACCTGATGTGAGGAATGACGTCACCCGCATCTGTTGGCGAAGATGTGGGATTCGACCTGATGTGATGTTGATGTCCAGAGGCGAGGGAAACATGGGAATAGTGGGAGTGTATGTGTGTCCTGTGTCTCCTCCTGTGTCCTTCCGTCTCCCTTTCTTATCCTTCTGTTATTCTCTCTATTAGAATGATAAAGTATTAGGAAGTCTGATCATGATGATGGAAGGATCAATAATGCATTTATTATGGACCTCATTAACTAACCTTCTCTCCCTCCCTACCTCCTTACCTCCATCCACCCATTCCCTCTCTCCCTCCACCCATTCCCTCTCCCTCTTCCCTCCCTCCCTCCCCTCCTCCCTCCCCTCCTCCCTCCCTCCCTCCCTCCCTCCTCCCTCCCTCCCTCCTCCCCCCATCCCCCTACTGCCTGCGTGTATCACAGGTCAACTTCTGCAGATCGCCACATGACTTCTACAGGATGACCTCGATGTGGAGATCTTGCAGAGACACACAGAGACACCACCTTCTGCACCACCCTCAGGTAATGCTCACAGTTCCTCTCACAACACTCCCTGCCTCTCTCCTCTCACAACTCTCCTGCCTCCTCTTTCTCACACCTCTGCCCTCTTCCCCACAACACTCCTGCCTCTCACCTCCCTCTCACAACTCTCCTGCCCTCACAACACTCCCCCTGCCCTCATTCCCTCCCTCACAACACTCCCTGCCCTCATTCCCCTCAACCTCCTGCCTCCTCACTCTCCCTCCACACACCCCCTGCCTCCTCACCTCCCTCTCACAACACTCCCCTGCCCTCACTCTCCTCTCCACCTCCTCCCTGCCTCTCACCTCTCTCCAACCTCCTGCCTCTCACTCTCCCTCACAACTCTCCTGCCTCTCCCTCTCCTCCCCACACCTCCCTGCCCCATTCCCCTCCTCCCACCCCTGCCTCACTCCTCTCACAACACTCTGCCTCTCTCCTCCCTCCTCACACTCTCTCTGCCCTCACTCCTCCTCACAACACTCCCTGCCTCACCTCTCCTCTCCACTCCCTGCCTCTCCTCTCCTCTCACAACACTCCCTGCCCTCACTTCCCTCACAACCTCCCTGCCTCTCACTCTCCTCTCACAACACCCCTGCTCCCTCACTCTCTCACACACCTCCCTGCCTCTCACTCTCTCTCACAACCTCCCGTCCTCTCCCTCTCCTCACCTCTCCTGCCTCTCTCCTCTCCAACACCTCCCTGCCTCTCATTCCCCTTCACAACACCCTGCCCTCACCTCCCTCCTCACAACACTCCCCTGCCTCCTCACCTCCTCTCACAACCTCCCTGCCTCACTCTCCCTCCTGCCCTGCCCTCATTCTCACAACACTCCCTGCCTCTCACCCCCTCCTCACAACCTCCTTGCCTCACTCTCTCACACCTCCCCTGCCCCCTCACCTCTCCCTCTCCTCCCCTGCCCCTCATCTCCTCCCTCTCATAACACCCCCGCCCTCCTCACCTCCTCTCACAACCTCCCTGCCTCACTCTCCTCCTCTCACAACACCCCCTGCCCCCTCCCCCCCTCTCACACACCCCTGCCTCTCACCTCCTCTCCAACTCCTGCCTCTCCTCTCTCACAACCTCCCTGCCTCTCATTCCCCTCTCCCCTCCTGCCTCCCTCCTCTCCCACCCCCCCGCCTCTCACCTCCTCCTCACAACATCCCCTGCCTCCTCCCCTCTCACAACATTCCCTGACCTCACCTCCCTCTCACAACACTCCCTGCCTCACCTCCCTCTCACAACACTCCCTGCCTCCCTCACTCTCCTCTCACAACACTCCTGCCTCTCATTCCCCCCACAACACTCCCTGCCTCCTCACCTCCTCTCACAACACTCCTGCCTCTCTCTCCCCCCCACAACTCTCCCCTGCTCTCATTCACCTCCCCACCCTCCCTGCCTCTCACTCCCCTCTCACAACTCTCCTGCCTCTCACTCCACTCTCACATCGCCTCTGCCCTCACCTCACAGACCTCCCACCTCCCCCTTCAACTCCCTACCCCTCTCAACTCCTACCCCTCTCAACTCCCTACCCCCTCTCAACTCACACCTCACCCACCTCCATAGTTGTTTTAGTTAATACTCGTAAGAACTCCCCCTCGTGTACAGTGTAATTATCGGTGTTATTATTGTGTAGTGCCATGATGTAACCTGGATGTTGAGACTGTAGGGGGTGACACTGACTGTGGCACCCCTGAACTGGCACTGACTGTACCAACTGACACTGACTCGCCCAATTGACACTAACTGTACTGACACTTGACTTTACCAACTGACACTAACTGTACTAACTGACACTGGACTGTACTAACTGACACTGACTGTACTGACACAAACTGTACTAACTGACACTAACTGTACTAACTGACACTTGACTGTACCAACTGACACTAACTGTACTAACTGATACTAACTGTACTAACTGACACTTTACTGTATCAACTGACACTAACTGTACTAACTGACACTGACTGTACTAACTGATACTAACTGTACTAACTGACACTTGACTGTACCAACTGACACTAACTGTACTAACTGATACTAACTGTACTAACTGACACTTTACTGTATCAACTGACACTGACTGTACTAACTGACACTGACTGTACTAACTGACACAAACTGTACTAACTGACACACTAACTGTACTAACTGACACTGACTGTACTAACTGACACTGACTGTACTAACTGACACAAACTGTACTAACTGACACCAACTGTACTAACTGACACTGACTGTACCAACTGACACTTGACTGTACCAACTGACACTGACTGTACTAACTGACACTGACTGTACTAACTGACACAAACTGTACACCGACACTAACTGTACTAACTAACACTTGACTGTACCAATGACACTGACCGTACCAACGACACTGACTGAAACTGACAATGACTGTACTAACTGACACAAACTGTACTAACTGACACTAACTGTACTAACTAACACTTGACTGTACCAACTGACACTAACTGTACTAACTGATACTAACTGTACTAACTGACACTTTACTGTATCAACTGACACTGACTGTACTAACTGACACTGACTGTATTAACTGACACAAACTGTACTAACTGACACTAACTGTACTAACTGACACTGACTGCCTAACTGACACTGACTGTACTAACTGACACAAACTGTACTAACTGACACTAACTGTACTAACTGATACTAACTGTACTAACTGACACTTTACTGTATCAACTGACACTGACTGTACTAACTGACACTGACTGTACTAACTGACACAAACCGTACTAACTGACACTAACTGTACTAACTGACACTGACTGTACTAACTGACACTGACTGTACTAACTGACACTAACTGTACCTAACTGACACTAACTGTACTAACTGACACTCGACTGTGCTAACTGACACAAACTGTACTAACTGACACTTGACTGTACCAACTGACACTGACTGTACTAACTGACACTGACTGTACTAACTGATACTAACTGTACTAACTGACACTCTGACTGTACCAACTGACACTGACTGTACTAACTGACACTGACTGTACCAACTGACACTAACTGTACTAACTGACACTAACTGTACTAACTAACACTTGACTGTACCAACTGACACTAACTCTACTAACTGACACTAACTGTACTTAACTGACACCTAACTGTACTAACACTTGGACTGTACCAACTGACACTAACTCTACTAACTGACACTAATCAATTAACTGACACTGACTGAATAACTGACACTAACTGTACTAACTGACACTTGACTGTACCAATGATACTAACTGTACTTAACTGACACTTGACTGTACCAACTGACACTTGACTGTACCAACTGACACTAACTGTACTAACGACACTGACTGTACTAACTGACACTTGACTGTACCAACTGATACTAACTGTACTAACTGACACTGAATGTACCAACTGATACTAACTGTACTAACTGATACTAACTGTACTAACTGACACTTGACTGTACTAACTGACACTATCTGTACTAACTGACACTTATAACAAGACGGGATCTTGCAAGAAGAAGATTACATATAGTTCGAATATTGATAGTATAAGAGTATAAAAGAGAGAAGATTTTGGTGGTGACCGTGATAGTTATTTACACTTATCGTATCTTATACGTCAATACACATCTATTACGTCTTAAAGGCGACTAAACACCGCTTCGTTACAACTCTTTATATGAACATGACATGGACACATTAATAACACCTTCTATTGAAGTTACTAGGACATTATATTTACGTTTAGGACATCATATTATGTTACTAGACACTGATTCTGGACACGAACATGAAATGAATACACTTCCCACATAAGTAACTCATCCCATGGAAAGCTCTGACAAACACTCACGTGACCTAGGGAAGGCCTGGGAGACTGCTTAGCGGGGACACTGGTGTGGGAGGGCGACTGCTTAGCTGGGACACTGGTGTCGGGAGGGCGACTGCTTAGCTGGGACACGGAGGGAAGTCGGGAGAATTCTGCATGACTCTCCTGAGCGACTCGGCTGTGGTGGACCTCCTCCCGATCCCTGTGTGTCTCTGACTTAAATTCTGAGGAGGACTAGGACGCCCTATATATTATGTCATGGTTCAGCTGGTCGGGTGGGGCGAAGGGTCTCTTACATTTGACTCCAATGGAGGTCAGGTCTGACCTTTTCAGAAACTATAAGTTTTATCTTCAAAGTCATCAGGTGGGGCCGTGGTATATTGGGAGAGAGCGGCCGGTGCCCCCTTACATGTGTGACATGGAGGAGCCTGGCTGATTTACAACTTGGTCAACCGTGAGAGTTACCCTACACTTGACCTCCCTAATGTCAGGTCAAGTCTGACTGTTTCAGAGACTATAAGTTATATCTTCTGGAGAAGTCATCAGGTGGGTGCGAGTTCCTTCACACTTGACCTCCCTAATGTCGGGTCAGACTGGAGTTTTGAGATATAAGCTGTGGTCTGACAACCCATCACTACACACTTGACTGTACTAACTGACACTTGACTGTACCAACTGACACTAACTGTACCAACTGACACTAACTGTACTAACTGACACTTGACTGTACCAACTGACACTAACTGTACCAACCGACACTAACTGTACTAACTGACACTTGACTGTACCAACTGACACTAACTGTACTAACTGACACCTGACTGGTACCAACTGACACTAACTGTACTAACTGACACTGACTGTACCAACTGATACTAACTGTACTAACTGATACTAACTGTACTAACTGACACTTGACTGTACCAACTGACACTAACTGTACTAACTGACACTCTGACTGTACCAACTGACACTAACTGTACTAACTGACACTTGACTGTACCAACTGACACTAACTGTACTAACTGACACTTGACTGTACCAACTGACACTAACTGTACAACTCGACACTTGACTGTACCAACTGACACTAACTGCACCAACTGACACTAACTGTACTAACTGACACTCTGACTGTACCAACTGACACTCAACTGTACCAACTGACACTAACTGTACTAACTGACACTTGACTGTACCAACTGACACTAACTGTACTAACTGACACTTGACTGTACCAACTGACACTAACTGTACTAACTGACACTACCGTACCAACTGATACTCAACTGTACTAACTGATACTAACTGTACTAACTGACACTTGACTGTACCAACTGACACTAACTGCACTAACTGACACTGACTGTACCAACTGACACTAACTGTACTAACTGACACTTGACTGTACCAACTGACACTCAACTGACACTAACTGTACTAATCGACACTTGACTGTACCAACTGACACTTGACTGTACCAACTGACACTAACTGTGATATTAAACACAATTTGGTACTTCAAAAAACAAACTAAAAAGTGTTGTTGTTTTTTTATCGTTTTCCGCTCGGTCCTGAAAAATATTTACCTTTTGTTATGTAATATATGAACCTATTAAATACTCCCATATGTAACCTTCTCATGAATCATGTTATATTATGTTAGGTTAGGTTAGGTTAGGTGAGGTGAGGTGAGGTTAGGTTAGGTTAGGTTAGGTTAGGTAGTTAGGTTAGGTTAGGTTAGGTTAGGTTAGGTTAAATTACATTAGGTTAGGTTAGGTTAGGTTAGGTTAGATTAGTTAATCACCTCAAATAAATTACTCAGTACATTATTAAAATCTTGGCTTGATTCATTATTCATCACACCCTCTTTTATGACCCCCCACCGTCATTAGCCCCTTAATTACCACCTCTCCTGTAATGACCTTAACAACCGCTCGTTACGAAATCATCAGAAAATTCAAGCAATTATCACTAATAACTCAGTTTAAATCTTTAATATAATTTGCCTCATAATTGTGTTTCATTATTAAGTTTTGTATTGTTTTAACGATAGTATACATAATTTGGGGGACCCGAACCTATGTTAGTCACTCCATCAAATCCACCCTACCCCACCCTTTGTACCCCACCTCCACCCTGGCACCCACCCCACTCCCACCCTGGTACCCCACCCACCCCTTGTACCCCACCCCACTTACCCCACCCCACTCCCTACCCTGGTACCCCACCCCCCCCACCCTTGTTCCCCTACCCCTACCCCTACTCCCTACCCTTTACCCTTTTGTAATTCTCTACCCACTTCTACCCTACCTCACCCTGGCACCCTACCCTACCCTTTGTAATTCTCACTCCCTACTCCTTTGTAATTCTCCTAATTCTACCCTAATTTTGTTCTCAATTCTAATTTCTAATGTCTCCTCTAATTCTACCTTTTACCTTAATCTTTGACTCCAGCCAATGCAGGTCACCACAGACAAAAAACTTATGAGCAATACTGTGTTACTGATATCAGATTTAATCAAATGTTACTAGTTGTGCTTACTTCAGGTGTTACTGGGTGGTATTAAGTATTATCAAGTAAGTTACCAGGTGTTATTAAATGTTATCAAGTGTTTCAAAAAGAAGATGTTAATAGCATTGTTGTGGTGTTATAGAGAGTTATCAAGGTTATCAGGCTAATGGTGGAAGCCTACTTGTGAAGCTTCCAATGGTGAAGTTTTAATGAAACCTTCCTGTCTCACAGACTGAATCAAACAAACTGAGGCCTGCACTGGGAGATGCGTCAGAAAGCCACAGGGCTTCAACAGACCCACCTTACCTAGCTTCTCCGTGGGCAAGCAGCACGCTCCCTCCACACACTTGTCCTCCCCCCCCCTCCCACACTCCGTCCTTCCCTCTCCACACTCCAGTCCCTTCCCCCTCCCACACCCCGCCCCACACCTGTCCTTCCCTCCACACCTGTGTTCCCTCTACACCTGTGTTTCCTACACACCTGTGTTCCCTCCACACTTGTCCTTCCCTCCACACCTGTGCTTCCCTCCACACCTGTGTTCCCTCCACACCTGTGTTCCCTCCACACTTGTCCTTCCCTCCACACCTGTGCTTCCCTCCACACCTGTGTTCCCTCCACACCTGTGTTCCCTCCACACCTGTCCTTCCCTCCACACCTGTCTTCCCTCCACTAAATTCAACTGTAGGCTCCAAAAGTCTCCCAGAGGCTAACGTTGAAAGCAGTAGGTCATCAGAGCTCACCAGAACCTCCAGAGAATGAAAGAACCTTATTAGAACCCACAATAGAACCTCTGGTTGTAGGCAGGAGGCCATGTGTTGTGAGGTGAACCCCCGACAAAACCCTTGACTGGTTCATTATTGTTGTGCCTTTGATGTGAGACAGACGAGTGTGCCTCACGCCTCAGTCCTCACCATTCCTCACCTCTCATTGCATTCCTCACTTCTCACTCCTTACTCCCCACCCTCACCCCTCCCTCTAACTCCCCACCCTCACCCCTCCCTCCTAACTCCTCACCTTTGCCCCTCACACCCCTCACCCCTACCCTCCCTCACCCCTGTCCCTCACACCCCCACCCCTATTCTCACCCCTGGCCCTCACAGTCCCCACCCCACCTGCCCCTCACACCCCACCTCACCCTCACACCTCACCCCCACACCTGTCCCTCACACCCCACCCCTCACACTCCTCAACCCCTCACCTTGCCCTCACACCCCACCCCTCACCTCACACTCCTCACCTCACTCTTGCCCTCACACCATACCCCACCCTCACCCCTTGCCCCCACCTCACCCCCACCTTGCCCCCTCACACCCTACCCTCACGTCTCACCCTCAGTCTCACCCCCCACCTGCCCTCACACCCCACCACGCTCCCACCCTTGCCCCTCACCCCACTCTTGCCCCTCACACCCTACCTCACTCCTCACCCTGCCCCTCACACCCCCCTACTCTGCCCCCTCACACCCCTACCCCACCAGCAATCTTACCCACCTGCCTGCCCTACATGGCGTGATCTCATCCTCCTCCTGCCCATACCAAGTGATTCTCAAAGGCCTCTTAAATTGGGGTGTCTGTAGCATGGTTCTCTCTCTCTCTCTCTCTCTTCTCTTTTCACTTTTTAATCAATATTCTTTCTTTTCTTTTATCTCTTTCTTATTTCAAATTTTTCTCAATTTTTTACTTTTTTCAGGTGATGAAGGTAGACAGAGAAACAGACGTAATAATAATAGAGACAGGCAGAATTAAAGAGACAGGGAGAGACAGGCAGACAGACAATCAACTAGAGACAGACGGAATTAAAGAGATTGAGAGAGAGACAGACAGAATTAAAGAGACAGGGAGAGACCGGCAGACAGACAATCAACTAGAGACAGACAGAATTAAAGAGACAGGGAGAGACAGGCAGACAGACAATCAACTAGAGACAGACGGAATTAAAGAGAGAGAGAGACAGACAGAATTAAAGAGACAGGGAGAGACAGGCAGACAGACAATCAACTAGAGACAGACGGAATTAAAGAGAGAGAGAGACAGACAGAATTAAAGAGACAGGGAGAGACAGGCAGACAGACAATCAACTAGAGACAGACGGAATTAAAGAGAGAGAGAGAGACAAAGCAGACAGACATTCAACTAGAGACAGACGGAATTAAAGAGAGAGAGACAGACAGAATTAAAGAGGAGAGAGAGACAGACAGAATTGAAGAGACAGGAAGAGACAGGCAGACAGACAATCAACTAGAGACAGACAGAATTAAAGAGACAGGGAGAGACAGGCAGACAGACAATCAACTAGAGACAGACGGAATTAAAGAGAGAGAGAGAGACAGAGAGAATTAAAGAGAGAGAGAGACAGACAGAATTAAAGAGACAGGGAGAGACAGGCAGACAGACAATCAACCAGAGAGAGAGAGAGAGAGAGAGAGAGAGAGAGAGAGAGAGAATGATTAAAGTGAAAAGAAAGTAAAATATGAGAAAAATTTGAAATAAGAAAGAAAGAAAGAAAGAAAGAAAAGAGAGACAGATAGAGAGAATTCAAAGTATTATTAATGAAAACAAAAAACAAACAAATGTATGTATAGAAGATTTACGTGCAGTACATACAGATAGAGTTACCCACAGTTACCCACACTAACCCACAATAACCTATACTAGCCCACACTAATCGACAATAACCCACACTAACCCACAGTAATCCACAAAAGCCCACAGCATACCACACTAATCGACAATACCTCACACTAACCCACAGCAACCCACACTCATCAACAATAACTCACACTATCCACCAATAACCCACAAAGACCCACACTAGCCCACACAAATCGTCAATAACCCAAACTAACCCACACTGACGTCTCTATTTCACCCACAGTTTCTTCTCTTCCCCTTCGGCATCGTCCTCGACCCGGATCTGAAAGTACGGTTCGCCGGGGAGCGCATCCTGCACCTACTGGGGAAGGAGCTGCTGGGGTCAGAGTTTGTGGAGTACTTCAGTATTCAGCGACCTCACGTGACCCTATCCTGGGATTCGGTAAGTAAAGGAGGTGTAGGTGTGTGTGTGTGTGTGTGTGTGTGTGTGTGTGTGTGTGTGTGTGTGTGTGTGTGTGTGAGAGAGAGAGAGATTGATTCTGACTTTCACTATCACCACTACACCCTACCACCACCACATACTACCACCACACAACATTCCATACCATACCACACCATCACCCCACCACCCCACACCACTACCCTACCCCACACCACCACACTACCCCACACCACCACACTACCCCACACCACCACACTACCCCACATCACCAACCTACACCACCACTCTACACTATCTCACCACCACACCACACCACAATCACGTGACCCTTTATTACACTACACCACCACCACAAAAGAACATAAGAAGAACCTAAGAAAATAAGGAATCTGCAATAGGCCGGTTGGCCTGTGCATGGCAGCTCCTGTCGAGAGTTACTACCACTCTCTATCATCCATGAATCTACATAGCCTCCTTTTGAAACTTTCCAGAGTTCCAGCACTTACTACAAAGTTTCTAAGCTTGTTCCACTCGTCCACCACCCTATTTGTGAACCAGTTCCTTCCTATCTCCCTCCTAAACCTAAACTTATCCAACACACAACTACCACACCACACCACCATCATATGACCCCACACCACACCACACCACACCACACCACCACTAACTCCATGTATTCACCTTGCAGATCACGAAGCTCCAGAACGTGACGTGGGAGGTAGTGTCCAAGAAGTTGCCCCTACGTGACACCCACCCAGGTAACGTGGGGACGGGAAGCACGCCAGGTAGTGCAGGTGCGGGAACCAAGGCAACAAGCCTCGTCAGTGTCAGAGACAAGTGAGCTAATTACCTAACCTAACCTGACCTATCCTGACCTAACCTAACCTAACCTAACCTAACCTAACCTTCCGTGATTGAGTAAAATTATCTGCCACCTGTTGTTACATTAGGCTAGTTATACAATGTCATATAACATTGGTTTCTGCTGCCCAATTTCATCTCTGAGGGTTGGCTACCACATCCCTCCACTTCAAGCGATATCGGGCTGGGCTGTGATGGCCAACCTTCTCAACCAGCACATGTCTCCAGGGATCACAGCTTTTAATTTAACTCTCCGCTTCTTGTCTCTTGTCTTCCCGTAACCATAATTGTACTCATTAATATCTCTACCAATATCCCCTCATCCCTAATTGTATGATCAAAGCCTTTCATCTTTTGTCTTCCATAATTATTGCCAGAAGTTTACTTTTGACTAAATAAGATCTCAGTAATTATTTATTGTTGTTTATTAGTATGATTTATATTTAATATATTGCACTCCTGTAGAACAACCATGAGTAATAATAATAATAATAATAATAATAATAATAATAATAATGATTACAATAACACATCAGAGAATCAACCAACTTACAACAATAACACCTAACCTAACCTAACCATCTCTCCTCACCTGACAGTCCCATTAGGCGAGGGTCCAGCCAGGCGCCGTGGGCCTCCCAAGAGTCGTCCCTACAGAGCATCCGAGGCTTACTGCTGAAGGGACAGATGTACATCATAAAGGACTCCAACGTCGCCCTCTTCCTGTGTATGCCGCTGTGAGTACTACCCCTTTCCTGTGTCTAGGAGCGGCCAGGTATATACTGTCACGTGCCTGAGCGCTCGGGAACTCGCATAGCGTGAGGCATATGTTCACGCCTACATTTCACACAAGCTATTAACTTGTTAATTGTACTTATTATATTATTATTGTTCTTAGTTACTTAGGTTAATTGTATATTTATGTATGTTATTAATATGCATCATTGTCTTACTCTGTTAAGTCAAATCAAGAGTAGTATTAATTAATCATATAAACTATCTAGCAAATGTCCTGGATCACGTGATATGAGACGCGCTTCTCCACCACGTGGGCACGCTTCTCCAGTAGCGAAAAACCGTCGCATATGGTAGACGTGTCCATTCGTTCTCTAGCCTTGACCCTTGTCTAGTGCCTTGTCCAGTCTTCTGCAATGCCCTAGGGGTATCAGGTATTAGTGAAACGTTTAGTTAGGCCTAGGAAAGGATCCTGGTGGTAAGGAATCTCCTGTTTGAT
>NW_024740459.1:0-7763 GCF_018991925.1 Homarus americanus | reverse complement strand
TGCAAAATGTACGACAAAAATATGAAGTTCTTGGGGTAAAGCTGCATGTGGAAGGGCACCTAGGGGCGCCGTCGCCCCTGGCAGAGATCCTGCCGCCCCTGGAAAGACACCCACTGCCACTAGGAGGGCGCCACTGCTCCCAGGGACCCTGCCAACGCCTGTGGCTCACAATAGGTCCTCCTAGGGGAGGCGGCGCCCCAAAAAATGGATACTGGTGTCGTAAATATTGCATTCTTTCAGTAATCTCTTACTTAACTGTGATTGGTGGAATAAGAGGTAACGTCATCAAATTACAGCCAATAGGAAAACAGAGCAACCAGTCAGCACAACACCCCAACTTATGCTTTGCTGTTGAATATTTATTCTCCTTTTCATTGTTCAGGTTGCGATAATACTGAAAATGCTATGGGCAGTGTGTATTTTATTTAACATCATATCTCCCAGAGTTTAAAATAGTGAAACGAGAATAAATATCCAACAGCAAAGCATAAGTTGGGGTGTTGTGCTGACTGATTGCTCTGTTCTCCTATTGGCTGTAATTTTATGACGTCACATCTTACTCCACCAATCACGTTTAAGTAAGGGATTACTGGACGAATGTAAAATGTACGACAAAAATATGAAGCTCTTGGGGTAAAGCTGCATGTGGAAGGACCCCTGGGGGCGCCGTCGCCCCTGGCAGAGATCCTGCCGCCCCTGGAAAGACACCCACTGCCACTAGGAGGGCGCCACTGCTCCCAGGGACCCTGCCAACGCCTGTGGCTCACAATAGGTCCTCCTAGGGGAGGCGGCGCCCCAAAAAAATGGATACTGGTGTCGTAAATATTGCATTCTTTCAGTAATCTCTTACTTAACTGTGATTGGTGGAATAAGAGGTAACGTCATCAAATTACAGCCAATAGGAAAACAGAGCAACCAGTCAGCACAACACCCCAACTTATGCTTTGCTGTTGGATATTTATTCTCCTTTTCATTGTTCAGGTTGCGATAATACTGAAAATGCTATGGGCAGTGTGTATTTTGTTTAACATCATATCTCCAAGAGTTTAAAATAGTGAAACGAGAATAAATATCCAACAGCAAAGCATAAGTTGGGGTGTTGTGCTGACTGATTGCTCTGTTCTCCTATTGGCTGTAATTTTATGACGTCATATCTTACTCCACCAATCACGTTTAAGTAAGGGATTATTGGACGAATGCAAAATGTACGACAAAAATATGAAGTTCTTGGGGTAAAGCTGCATGTGGAAGGGCCCCTGGGGGCGCCGTCGCCCCTGGCAGAGATCCTGCCGCCCCTGGAAAGACACCCACTGCCACTAGGAGGGCGCCACTGCTCCCAGGGACCCTGCCAACGCCTGTGGCTCACAATAGGTCCTCCTAGGGGAGGCGGCGCCCCAAAAAATGGATACTGGTGTCGTAAATATTGGATTCTTTCAGTAATCTCTTACTTAACTGTGATTGGTGGAATAAGAGGTAATGTCATCAAATTACAGCCAATAGGAAAACAGAGCAACCAGTCAGCACAACACCAACATATCTTTAACTGTTGGATATTATTCTCCTTTTCATTGTTCAGGTTGAGATAATACTGAAAATGCTATAGACATTATGTATTTTATTTAACATCACATATCTCCCAGGTTTAAAATAGTGAAACGAAATAAATATCAACAGCAAAGCGCCGTTGGGGTGTTATTGCTGACAGTTGTATTTCTCCTGTGGCTAACCAATTTCTTGGCGTCATCTTACTCCACAATCCACGTTTAAGTGGAGTTACTGAATGAATGCAAATGTACGACAAAAATATGAAGTTCTTGGGGTAAAGCTGCATGTGGAAGGGCCCCTGGGGGCGCCGTCGCCCCTGGCAGAGATCCTGCCGCCCCTGGAGAGACACCCACTGCCACTAGGAGGGCGCCACTGCTCCCAGGGACCCTGCCAACGCCTGTGGCTCACAATAGGTCCTCCTAGGGGAGGCGGCGCCCCAAAAAATGGATACTGGTGTCGTAAATATTGGATTCTTTCAGTAATCTCTTACTTAACTGTGATTGGTGGAATAAGAGGTAATGTCATCAAATTACAGCCAATAGGAAAACAGAGCAACCAGTCAGCACAACACCCCAACATATGCTTTGCTGTTGGATATTTATTCTCCTTTTCATTGTTCAGGTTGCGATAATACTGAAAATGCTATGGGCAGTGTATTTTATTTAACATCCTTATCTCCAGAGTTTAAAATAATTAAGCGAGAATAAATATCAACAGCAAAGCATAAGAGATGAAGTGTTATTGCTGACTGATTGCTCTGTTCTCCTATTGGCTGTAATTTTATGACGTCACATCTTACTCCACCAATCACGTTTAAGTAAGGGATTACTGGACGAATGCAAAATGTAAGACAAAAATATGAAGTTCTTGGGGTAAAGTTGCATGTGGAAGGGCCCCTGGGGGCGCCGTCGCCCCTGGCAGAGATCCTGCCGCCCCTGGAAAGACACCCACTGCCACTAGGAGGGCGCCACTGCTCCCAGGGACCCTGCCAACGCCTGTGGCTCACAATAGGTCCTCCTGGGGAGGCGGCGCCCCAAAAAAATGGATACTGGTGCCGTAAATATTGCATTCTTTCAGTAATCTCTTACTTAACTGTGATTGGTGGAATAAGAGATAACGTCATCAAATTACAGCCAATAGGAAAACAGAGCAACCAGTCAGCACAACACCCCAACTTATGCTTTGCTGTTGGATATTTATTCTCCTTTTCATTGTTCAGGTTATAATACCTGAAAATGCCATGTGCAGTGTATTATTTTAACACTTCATCTCCAGAGTTTAAAATATGAAACGAGAATAAATATCCAACAGCAAAGTATAAGTTGGGGTGTTGTGCTGACTGGATTGCTCTGTTCTCCTATTGGCTGTAATTCTTATGATCAAGATCTTACTCCACCAATCAATGTATAAGGGATTACTGGACGAATGCAAAATGTACCTAGCAAAAATAGCGAAGCCCTTGGGGTAGCTGCATGTGGCAGGGCCTGGGGCCAGCTGCCCCTGGCAGAGACCCTGCCGCCCCTGGAAAGACACCCACTGCCACTAGGAGGGCCCATACCAGCACCGCCGGCCCTAGGAGGGCCCATGGGGGCGCCGCAGCCCCTGGCAGGTTCCTTGGGAGCAGAGGCGCCCCATAGAGGGACCCTGGGGGAGACAAAGCCTCTGGAAGGGCCCCTGAATGAGCCACCGCTGTTGCCCCTGGGGACGCCGCCGTCCCTGGGAACACCCCTGAAGGCGCCCCCGTCCCTGTAAGGGACCCTGGGATCGCCGCTATCCCTGTGAGGGTCACTTGGCCATGCAAGGCACGGAGGCGCCCCCAGTGCCCTCTCAGGGTCGGCGGTGCCCCCAGGGTACCTGTCAGGGGCGCTGGATCCACCAGGGGCACTTGTAGGGACAACTGCAATCCCAGGGGCCTTCTCAGGAAAGGCGGCGTCCACAGGGGCTCCTCCAAGAATAGCCGAGCATCCATGGGTCTCTCACAGAGGGCAATGCTCCAAGGGACCCTCACAGGGACGGCAAATCTCCTAGGGACCCTCACAGGGACAGCGGCGCCCCCATGGGCCCTGCTAGGGGCACTGGCGACCCTAGGCGCCCTCACAGGGGCAGCCATGATCCCTGGGGCCTTTCCAGGGACGGGGGCGCCTCCAAGTACGTTCCTAGGGACCGTGGTGATCCCAGAGGCCCTGCCAGCGGCAGTGGCGCCTTCAGGGGCCCTTTTTCAGAGGCGGTGGCTCCTCCCAGGCTTCTTTATGGGGCGCCACTGCTCCCAGGGACCCTGCGAAGGCCTGTGGCTCACAATAGGTCCTCCTAGGGGAGGCGGCGCCCCCAAAAAATGGATACTGGTGTCGTACATATTGCATTCTTTCAGTAATCTCTTACTTAACTGTGATTAGTGGAATAAGAGGTAACGTCATCAAATTAAAGCCAATAGGAAAACAGAGCAACCAGTCAGCACAACACCCCAACTTATGCTTTGCTGTTGGATATTTATTCTCCATTTCATTGTTCAGGTTGCGATAATACTGAAATGCCAGGCATTATGTATTTTATTTAACATCATATTCCCAGAGTTTAAAATAGTGAAACGAGAATAAATATCCAACAGCAAAGCATAAGTTAGGGTGTTGTGCTGACTGATTGCTCTCTTCTCCTATTGGCTGTAATTTGATGACGAAACATCTTGCTCCACCAATCACAGTTAAGTAAGGGATTACTGGACTAATGCAAAATGTAAGACAAAACTCTGAAGTTTTGGGGGGGATGCCGCATGTGCAAGGGCCCCTGGGGGCGCTGTCGCCCCTGGCAGAGACACTGCCGCCCCTGGAAAGATACCCACTGCCACAAGGAGGGCGCCACTGCTCCCAGGGACCCTGCCAAGGCCTGTGGCTCACAATAGGTCCTCCTAGGGGAGGCGGCGCCCCAAAAAAATGGATACTGGTGTCGTACATATTGCATTCTTTCAGTAAACTCTTACTTAACTGTGATTGGTGGAATAAGAGGTAACGTCATCAAATTACAGCCAATAGGAAAACAGAGCAACCAGTCAGCACAACACCCCAACTTATGCTTTGCTGTTGGATATTTATTCTCCATTTCATTGTTCAAGTTGTGATAATACTGAAAATGCTATGGGCAGTGTGTATTATATTTAACATCATATCTCCCAGATTTTAAAATAGTGAAACGAGAATAAATATCCAACAGCAAAGCATAAGTTGGGGTGTTGTGCTGACTGATTGCTCTGTTCTCCTATTGGCTGTAATTTTATGACGTCACATCTTACTCCACCAATCACGTTTAAGTAAGGGATTACTGGACGAATGCAAAATGTACGATAAAAATATGAAGTTCTTGGGGTAAAGCTGCATGTGGAAGGGCCCCTGGGGGCGCCGTCGCCCCTGGCAGAGACCCTGCCGCCCCTGGAAAGACACCCACTGCCACTAGGAGGGCGCCACTGCTCCCAGGGACCCTGCCAAGGCCTGTGGCTCACAATAGGTCCTCCTAGGGAAGGCGGCGCCCCCAAAAGATGGATAATGGTGTCGTACATATTGCATTCTTTCAGTAATCTCTTACTTAACTGTGATTAGTGGAATAAGAGGTAACGTCATCAAATTAAAGCCAATAGGAAAACAGAGCAACCAGTCAGCACAACACCCCAACTTATGCTTTGCTGTTGGATATTTATTCTCCATTTCATTGTTCAAGTCGCGATAATACTGAAAATGCTATGGGCAGTGTGTATTTTATTTAACATCATATCTCCCAGATTTTAAAATAGTGAAACGAGAATAAATATCCAACAGCAAAGCATAAGTTGGGGTGTTGTGCTGACTGATTGCTCTGTTCTCCTATTGGCTGTAATTTTATGACGTCACATCTTACTCCACCAATCACGTTTAAGTAAGGGATTACTGGACGAATGCAAAATGTACGACAAAAATATGAAGTTCTTGGGGTAAAGCTGCATGTGGAAGGGCCCCTGGGGGCGCCGTCGCCCCTGGCAGAGATCCTGCCGCCCCTGGAAAGACACCCACTGCCACTAGGAGGGCGCCACTGCCCCCAGGGACCCTGCCAACGCCTGTGGCTCACAATAGGTCCTCCTAGGGGAGGCGGCGCCCCAAAAAAATGGATACTGGTGTCGTACATATTGCATTCTTTCAGTAAACTCTTGCCAACTGTATTAATTGGAATAAGGCAACGTCATCAAGTACAGCCAATAGAAAACAAGCAACTAATCAGCACAGCACTAACTGCTCTTTCACTATTGAATATTCTCCATTCGTGTTCAAGTTGCGATAATACTGAAAATGCTATGGGCAGTGTATTATTTTATTTAACATCCTGCTCCCAGATTTTAAAATAGTGAAACGGGAATAAATATCCAACAGCAAAGCATAAGTTGGTGTTGTGCTGACTGATTATGTTCTCTAATTGGCTGTAATTTTATGACGTCTCTTACTCCACCAATCGTTTAGAAACAAGGGATTACTGGACGAATGCAAAATGTACGACAAAAATATGAAGTTCTTGGGGTAAAGCTGCATGTGGAAGGGCCCCTGGGGGCGCCGTCGCCCCTGGCAGAGATCCTGCCGCCCCTGGAAAGACACCCACTGCCACTAGGAGGGTGCCACTGCTCCCAGGGACCCTGCCAACGCCTGTGGCTCACAATAGGTCCTCCTAGGGGAGGCGGCGCCCCAAAAAAATGGATACTGGTGTCGTAAATATTGCATTCTTTCAGTAATCTCTCACTTAACTGTGATTGGTGGAATAAGAGGTAACATCATCAAATTACAGCCAATAGGAAAACAGAGCAACCAGTCAGCACAACACCCCAACTTATGCTTTGCTGTTGGATATTTATTCTCCTTTTCATTGTTCAGGTTGCGATAATACTGAAAATGCTATGGGCAATTGTGTATTTTATTTAACATCTATATCTTGATTTTTAAAATAGTGAAACAGGAAATAAATGTCAACAGCAAAACTTTCAAAAGTCAGATGTCATCTGACTGTTCCCTCATTCAATGTGCTGTAATTTTATATTTGTCATCTTCTCCACCAATCACGTTTAAGTAAGGGATTACTGGACGAATGCAAAATGTACGACAAAAATATGAAGTTCTTTGGGTAAAGCTGCATGTGGAAGGGCCCCTGGGGGCGCCGTCGCCCCTGGCAGAGACCCTGCCGCCCCTGGAAAGACACCCACTGCCACTAGGAGGGCGCCACTGCTCCCAGGGACCCTGCCAAGGCCTGTGGCTCACAATAGGTCCTCCTAGGGGAGGCAGCGCCCCCAAAAAATGGATAATGGTGTCGTACATATTGCATTCTTTCAGTAATCTCTTACTTAACTGTGATTAGTGGAATAAGAGGTAACGTCATCAAATAAAGCCAATAGGAAAACAGAGCAACCAGTCAGCACAACACCCCAACTTATGCTTTGCTGTTGGATATTTATTCTCCATTTCATTGTTCAAGTTGCGATAATACTGAAAATGCTATGGGCATTATATTTTATTTAACATCATGTCTCCCAGATTTTGAAAATAGTGAAACGAGAATAAATATCAACAGCAAAGCATAAGACAGTGTGTCTGACTGTGCTCTGTTCTCTAACCAGTAGCCAATTTATGACGTCACATCTTACTCCACCAATCACGTATAAGTAAGGGATTACTGGACGAATGCAAAATGTACGACAAAAATATGAAGTTCTTGGGGTAAAGCTGCATGTGGCAGGGCCCCTGGGGGCGCCGTCGCCCCTGGCAGAGACCCTGCCGCCCCTGGAAAGACACCCACTGCCACTAGGAGGGCCCATACCAGCACCGCCGGCCCTAGGAGGGCCCATGGGGGCGCCGCAGCCCCTGGCAGGTTCCTTGGGAGCAGAGGCGCCCCATAGAGGGACCCTGGGGGAGACAAAGCCTCTGGAAGGGCCCCTGAATGAGCCACCGCTGTAGCCCCTGGGGACGCCGCCGTCCCTGGGAACACCCATGAAGGCGCCCCCGTCCCTGTAAGGGACCCTGGGATCGCCGCTATCCCTGTGAGGGTCACTTGGCCATGCAAGGCACGGAGGCGCCCCCAGTGCCCTCTCAGGGTCGGCGGTGCCCCCAGGGTACCTGTCAGGGGCGCTGGATCCACCAGGGGCACTTGTAGGGACAACTGCAATCCCAGGGGCCTTCTCAGGAAAGGCGGCGTCCACAGGGGCTCCTCCAAGAATAGCC